>NW_016108052.1:535810-554654 GCF_001604975.1 Cebus imitator
TTTTTTGAGACAGAGTCTTGCTCTTTCTCCTGGGCTGAAGTGCAGTGGTATGATCTCGGCTCACTGCAACCTCTGGCTCCCGGGTTGAAGCGATTCCCTTGCCTCAGCTTCTTGAGTAGCTGGGACTGCAGTCGTGCACCAGCATGCCCAGTTAGTTTTTGTGTTTTTAGTAGAGATGGGGTTTCACCATTTTGGCCAGGATGGTCACTCTGTCTTTACACGTGTCTCCCTTCAGCCTTTGCCCTTATTTACCTGCCTTTGGCTCCTAAAGGCATTTTTGGTTGAGACCTTTGCATGTAAAGTAAGAACTTTGCCATCTTTGGATTCCCCCATGTTTGTTTTGAATAAATAATATTTGTTATTAAAAGGAACTGTGTTTTTTTCCTCTCCAAAGAGCAGCAAGGGACAGAGACTGGTCACTTTCTGCAGTGACATTTGAGGTGAAGAAACCATGGGATAGGAGTAGGTGCTAATTGAGTCCATAGGTTCAGTGGAAGGAAAGAAGGTCATACCACCTGGTAGGGATCGTGGAGGGGGTTCTTGGTACTGACCCACAGAAGCGTGTCAGAAAAACTTCATAATAAGGAGTTGCCTTATTTTCTTGGTCAAGGGGAACTTCCTATAGGCCCTTGTATCCTGATGCCACCCCCTTACTGAAATCCTGGTGTTGTTTCCACAGAGCTGTCTGGCCTTTTGCCCTCGATCCTTGGTTAAGGAAATGACCAACCAGGTAAGGCCTGTGTTGAAGGGAAGCTGGTCTCTTTGCCAAGTTCAAGTCCAGTAGGTTTCCAGGGCATGTAGTCAAGAAACTAGCATCTCGTTCTTGCCGTGCTCCTGAAGAGCTGGATGACCCTGGGTAACCAGTCACCACAGTGTTAGGTGGGACTAGTAAAATGCAAACACTAAGAGGAGGATTGGTTCATCTAAGTCTTGACTACAGTTTAGTGAGTAATAGAAGAAGCTTAAAAGAGGTACAGGCTGGGTGTGGTGGCTCACACCTGTAATCCCAGCACTTTGGGAGGCCGAGGCGGGTGGATCACGAGGTCAGGAGTTCAAGACCAGCCTGGCCAAGATGGTGAAACCCCATCTCTACTAAAAATACAAAAAATATCTGGGTGTGGTACCAGGCACCTGTAATCCCAGCTACTTGGGAGGCTGAGGCTGAGAATTGCTTGATCCTGGGAGGCAGAGGTTGCAGTGAGCCAAAATCACGCCACTGCACTCCAGCCTGGGCGACAGAGCAAGACTCTGTCTCAAAAAAAAAAAAAAAAAAAAAAAAAAAAGGAGGTTAAAAAAAAAAAAAAAAAAAAGATTGGGATAGGAGATAGAACAGGAGAAACGTATCTTTGTAATAAGATTAGGGGCAAAGGAAATAGGCTATTCTGCAAAACTTAAGCTGCAAACTGGACTCTGAGCTTCCTTGGTGATCAGAGCAGAAAAAGAAAACATAATTTATTGGTCTCTGTTGGGTGAATGTGGGTAGTAGGAAGGGGGAGAGTAACAGTTTGTTTAAGAATTTGTTTCTGATATGACTATGCAAATCTTGCCTGAGTGTGAATCGAGGAGCTTGTAGGATGGCCGGGGTGGCCGCAGAGGAAGCAGCTGACACTGTAGTGCCTCTGTCTGCTTGGGGGGGAGGCAATGTGAGACGTCTGAAATCTGACCGTGGGTTTAATGTGGCTTCTGTTCTTTTTCAGTATGGTATTCTCTTCAAACAAGAGCAAGGTGAGTAGCCTGCCTGTTTAAGCAGGTCATCTGTGGAAAAAAACTGTGTCGTCCCTGGTTTCTTTAAGATTTTTGTCAAGATGACCAGACATGTAGTTTCCAAGTATACTCACTTTGCAGAAGAATTGGCAGCTGAAAATAAGTACGCTTAAAAACAAACAAACGACAACAAAAACCTAACAACCAACTAAAAAAAAAAAGCAGTCATCGTGATAGGTTGGAGAATTCCAGGCGGAGGAAAATTTTCCCACCTGAGGAAGACCTGACCGAGCTTCCCAGCTGCCGAGGTGGAAAAAGGAAATGCTTTGAGCCCCAAAACTCTGTTAGTGCCGGCCCATCCGGAGAGGCGAACCTCAGCCTGTTCCCGAACTCAGAACTTGCTTTGACCCTTAATGAAAGTGAAGCCTATCATAGTGAGATGAATTTCTCTTGAGGCCACTGAGTGCACTGGGAGGGCTGGGAGCTGTGCAGCAGTGGCAGTGGGGGGGATGGCAGAGCAGGTGGCAGGTCACAATCCAGGCTGGGATTGTAGCTGACCATGGTACAGAGCTTGGTACCCGAAAAGGAGTCACATTTGTGTATGGGCTACTCACCCGTCTCATTTCTTCACTGTAGCCTCGATAATGACCTACAGCTATATATGATAAACGGCTTTATATGATATTATCACAGATAATATATGCAGCTGTTGCCATCCAGGTGGCAAGTTAGCAGGCTTGAGGTAGGCGGGGTTTAAATGGAAGCCACACCTCTGTGTGTAATACACAGCTATTTAAGTTTAATGCCTTTCTATTCATTGGGAAGGTATGGCTGGAGGAGTGTTGCCAGGCAGGGTAAAGCCTCTGTGTGCACTTGTCACATTTTTACATCCACACGGGGTCTGCACATACAACAGCGTGGCCTACCAAACATGCAGCTTACAGACTTAGATTTAAGGCAGACTTTAATTAATAGAGATTGGAATCGAATCCTAGCACCTCTCATTCCTCGTCTGTAAAATAAGGATATTAATAATACCTATTACATAGGATTGCTGTAATAATTGGCCCATTAACCGTAACAAAGATACTTGTGGGGAAAGGCAACTTTATAGATGGAGGCTATAGTAGGTATTTTCTTTTAGACTATATACTGTTTAGAGTTGAACTGCCTGCTTGTTTCCAAAGATCTTTAGGTGTATCTGTTACCGAGGTGTATCTGTTACTTCCCCAGTGGTTTCACTTGTTTTAGCCAAGTGATAGCCATTCTGGACTCCTGTATGCCAGATAGGATGCTAAAAGAAAGAACACTGGATTTGGAGTCCAAAGTACTGCCTTCCTGCCTGGTAAACATGAGATTTAGGGCAAGTAGCTTCTTCAGAAACTCCATTTTTCACACGTGGCCCCAACATTTCAATACAAGCTGTATAGGAAAGCCCTTTGTAAAGTAGTAAAGCAAATACAAATAAATGTTACCTCACAATTGTTGAACAGTATTTCAGCTTCATTTTATCACATTAAATTTAGAAGTCCTATGCATGAAGACTTTATCAGTGAAGCACTTTGCATTCTAGCTCATGATGATGCCATTTGGTCAGTTGCTTGGGGGACAAACAAGAAGGAAAACTCTGAGACGGTGGTCACAGGCTCCCTGGATGACCTGGTAAAGGTCTGGAAATGGTGAGTGCCTCTCCCCTAACACAAATAGCCTCAGAAAATTGAGGGCTGCGGTTTTGCTTCTGAACTCTCCAGCTGCAGTCCGGGAAATACTTTTTTTCTAGGCAAGAAAGCAATAGCAATATGGTGTTATAAAAAAGCAGCTTGTTTTCCCCACTTGTTTTCCTATTACTCCATATTAAAGCCTTAAAGTTAAAAAAAAAAAAAAAAAAATCTTAGGCCGGGCGTGGTGGCTCACACCTGTAATCCAAGCACTTTGGAGGCCAAGGCAGGCGGATCACCTGAGGTCGGGAGTTCAAGACCAGCCTCACCAAAATGGTAAAACCCCATCTTTTAAAAAAAAGAAAAAAAAAAAAATCTTAGCTCTACATTTAAAACCTGGCAGCATTTGGTGTCCTATAGCTTGTTGATTCTTCTCTGATTCTGTATTTCATAGACCATTGGTATTACATAGTCACAGGGACCCAGAATTTCAGATGCCAGGTAAAGTGTGTTCTGTGTGAAGAAATCCATTTCTCTGTCCCCTGTTGAAGGCGTGATGAGAGACTGGACCTGCAGTGGAGTCTGGAGGGACATCAGCTGGGAGTGGTGTCTGTGGACATCAGCCACACCCTGCCCATTGCTGCATCCAGTTCTCTTGATGCTCATATTCGTCTTTGGGACTTGGAAAATGGCAAACAGATAAAGTCCATAGATGCAGGACCTGGTAAGAGTTTTACTTTTAGGGGATATAATAAAGGTTCATGATTTCTTTTCCAAAATCTTTAGGGATAGATGTGTTTTGCAGCTCTGAATTTTTTGGAGTTGAGAGGGATGATAATGGGTGTGTGAATTGTATATCACCTACAATTCTGGGGGCTGGAAACAGCACTCTAATGAAACACTAATACCTCTGCAGCTAAACATGAGTGTTCACACTGTGTGAGATAAATAAAGGCTATAAATAGCCTATGTCACTTCAGCTTAAGTTTTGCTGCCAAATGACTTTTGGTAGTAAACCTATGGAAAAGCCTGTGGTTTCTAGAGCTTTTTGGATTTTAAAACTGCTGGTTTGGGGTTGTTGACCTGTATTTTGTATTTTCCAGAGATTCTCTGTTTGCCATATTCTGAACTGCTCCATTCACTGCTTTATGGAAGCCTAAAATGTAAAGCACTGGGTCCTTATAGATCTGTGTCATTCTCGTCCCTACTAAATTTGGTTAAAGGGTGTGATTCGTGGTATGTGATGTGTATGAAACTTCTAAGAAACATCGATTTTGTTTTAAGTACGGCAGAACAGCATAATCTTGTCCAGCAGCCTTGATAAACATCATCTGAGATGACAGAAGTTGACATCATAGGCTGATTAATGTGGAACAGCAAGACATTTCAGGGTTCTTTTGAGCTTCATATTTACTTATAAATGGCTGCCCAGCATTCACCAGCAGAACCTGTTCTGCCAGAATGGGTGGTAACCACTAGAGGTTGCAGATAGCCTGGCATCTCTCTGGCACAGCCCTTTGCGGGTTGATGATAGAACTGCTGTTCGTTCCATGAAGACAGTTCCCTTGATTGGTGCCCTGGATGGATTCACCTCCCGCCAGTTATACTCAGTAGCCACACTAGGCTGTTCCTGTATTGGAAGGAGTGATGGTCCCAGGATTTTCAGAGAGGCTGGGTTGTCTCAAAACTGAGTGCATTTTCCCTCAGAAGCAGTATTTCCTGTCTGTAATTCTTACCACTGGACCTTTTTTAAGAATATGCACGCCCAGTCCATATTTTGGATCCACTGAATTGTAGTGTTCGGAATACATGGTGTGGGATATATATTTGGAAGAAGCTACCCAGATGCACTCTGACTCCCCAGATGCTTGTCTTGACATGCGCCCTTACCCTGCTTACATTACTTACAGAGGACTTGGGTCCCCACACTATCCTGCAAAGTCTATTAAGACTCTAATATATAAGCATGGTCTTAAGAAAAGAGGAAGAGGTAGAATTGTTTCTACCTTTTCACCTTGGGTACTAAGCTTTCCCAGGGCTCATAATGCTGGTGTCATTGCATGCTGGTTACAGTCCTGGGCCAAAGGCAGCTGAAGTGCTGGAATGGTACCAAGTAAAAGGATGGTATATATAGCCAGCTCACTTTCCCTGATAAACAGTACCTTTTACTGGATATTCTCCAAGTGTGGCAACGTTTTAAAAGTTACTTTTATGAAAGAAAAAGACAGAAGAGGCCAGGCGCGGTGGCTCACGCCTGTAATCCCAGCACTTTGGGAGGCTGAGGTGGTTGGATCACTTGAGGTCAGGAGTTCAAGATCAGCCTGGCCAACATGGTGAAGCCCCATCTCTACTAAAAATTACAAAAAATTAGCGAGGCATAGTGGTGTGCGCCTGTAGCCGCAGCTACTTGGGAGGCTGAGGCAGGAGAGTTGCCTGAACTCGAGATCACATCACCGCACCCCGGCCTGGGCCCAAAGTAAGACTCCATCTCAAAAAAATAAAGATAGAATCATGGAGTCTGAAAGTTTGATTTATTTTCTTTTTGGATAGGACTCTGCATAAAACTAGACCAGGCCAATAAACAGCCAACAGTTATTTGGTCCAGTAACAAAAGCAAGCATTGCTATCGACAGCTGAAGAGCAGCTAAATTCATCTGAAGGTGAAACTCCTCGGATGAGTTTGGGTCTAATCAATGTAAGGAAAATGGACTCTTAGTTTCTATCTATCTTGAAAATATGCATGGGGAATCTGAACCACAACACAGGAAGAGAAAAGGAGAAGAGAGACAATCCCAAATCCTGGAGAAGTGAGGAAGTAGGAGGAAGCAAAGGCCATGAGTGTGCCAGTCTCTGTGTGGACATAGGTTTGCATTTCTTTGGGGTGGTTACCTAGGAGTAGTATTGCTGGGTGTTATGGTAAGTGTTTGTTTTCACTTGAGAAATGGTCAAACTGGTTTTCAAAATGGCTGTGCCGTTTCACGTTCCCAGTGATGTATGAAGGTTCTGGTCTCTTCACATCCTTGCTAACACTTGGTATTGTCCTATTTTTATTAAAAATTTCAGAAACCCTTAAAGTTAATTTAAACTTGATAAAAGAATTAGCATCTTTACAACATAATCTTCTGAATCAGGACACTGCTACTCCAGTTTAAAAAGATGTGTCTTGTGGTGAAACTTCAGTTTTTAAAATTAAGGCCAAATCTTTTCTCACTGTATTTTTGTCCTTCTTTTCTCTGTTCAGTGGATGCCTGGACTTTGGCCTTTTCTCCTGATTCCCAGTATCTGGCCACAGGAACTCATGTTGGGAAAGTGAACATTTTTGGTGTGGAAAGTGGGAAAAAGGAATATTCTTTGGACACGAGAGGAAAATTCATTCTTAGTATTGCATATGTAAGGAAACATTGCTCTCTTTTCTCCTTCTGATTCTTTTAGTTTACCCTTCCAGCCTGTTGCAGTCCTTGGCACAGATTCTGCCTTGGCCTGGTCAGGCAGCTGCTGTCTCTCTGGTGGGGTTTGCCAGGTAACCAGTTAGATGTGTAGCCAGCAGGAGGTTTGGTTGTGTTTGGTAGGGATAGCTTAACAACATGGAGTCTGAAAGTGCTGGTTTTCCCCTATGTCCTCTGAACAGAGTCCTGATGGGAAATACCTAGCCAGTGGAGCCATCGATGGAATCATCAATATTTTTGATATTGCAACTGGAAAACTTCTGCATACACTGGAAGGTATGTCTCATCATCTTATTTCTACAAACTGGGTTATCAAATCACAAAGGAATCATTCTTTCATTATTCTTTCATTAAAATGCCATTAAATGGCAAATGGGCATTGGATTTACAAAATATCACTCTGAATTGGAAAACTGAAATGCCTCCAGGTTTTAGTCTTGTCACTGTAGTTGTTTTTTTTTTTTTTTTTTTTTTTTTTTTTTTTAGAGACAGGGTCTTGCTCCCAGGCTGGAGTGCAGTGGCATGATCATAGCTCACTGTAGCCTTGAATTCTTGGGCTCAAGGGATTGTCCCACCTCAGCCTTCTGTGTAGCTGGGACTGCAGGTGCACACCAGCATGCCTGGCTAGTTTTTAAATTTTTTGTAGAGACAGGGTCTTGCTGTGTTTCCCAGACTGGTCTCTAACTCCTGGCTTCAAGAGATCCTCCCTCTTTGGCCTCCCAAAGTGCTGGGATTACAGACATGAGCCACCATACCTGGCCTGTCACTGTAGATTTGACCTAGACTTACCAGTTCTTGTAACAGTGTTAAATGCTTGTTTGGGTGAACAGACTTACTTTTTATTTATTATATGGTAATATATCACATTATATATATGTGTGTATTAATATATATTTGCTATATGAATGTCTCATTTCTGTCATTTTGGATTCTGATGAACTTGTGATTGGAAACAACTTTTTGTTGATAACTTGAAGATGGATGAAAGTACTGTGCCCATTGTCCACACTGGTGGCCTCTGGAAAGGAAGACTGGGTAGCTAAAGAACAGGAGTAGGGTCGGAGGGAGACCTTATTACATGTACTTTTGCGCTGTTTTGAATTCTGATCAAGTGAATGTATCATCTCCTCACATTGCTGTAGTTTATCCTTTACTCTATAATAAAGGATTTGGTAGGGAAAGAACTTCTTAATTTGTTCAACCTTACAAATCAGGAGCGATGTATATTTCCTTCTGTGGCCATATTATAGTGGAGAAGCTCTTTAAAGCAGTGCATGCGGAGGGCAGCGAAGGGAACTAAGGAGAAATGGCTCCAGGAGGAGAGACTGGGGTTATGTGGATGTTTTGAGAACATTAAGAGGAAGGGCCCAGTCAGAACTCTTGCTTTTCTGCCTAAAGCACCTGGGCAGTTCAACCCAGTGGTTCATGATTGTTAAAAGGGGCATTGTCCATGGGAAGTTGAGTGAGGAGACAGTGGTTCACCAGATTAACAAGGGCCTTTATGAATTTCAGGCCATGCCATGCCCATTCGCTCCTTGACCTTTTCCCCGGACTCCCAGCTCCTTGTCACTGCTTCAGATGACGGCTACATCAAGATCTATGATGTGTAAGTTACCTTTCAAGATTAAAGGGGTCTCACTCACTGCTGATGCCCATCTTGTCTCCTTATTGTTACAAGGAGCCCTAGGGAGGAGCCCTTGTCAAGACCTGTGCTCAAGTCACATCGGACACCTTGACTCCCCAGACGATCCTCCCCCATTCAGTGCCCATTTTTAGTGTGTGTCAAGGGCTGCTTGCAAGAGGATGTGCATGGGTAGGATCAGGTACTTGCTACTTTTTCTCAGGCAGCCCGATTTTTGTGAGCTTACTGATTTCTTTGGGATAGGTAAGTAATATACAGATGAGGAAATGGAGCCATGGGCTGTAGCTGGCCCCTGGTGACAAGAAAAAATTAGAGCATCCATTTTCAAGGATAGGGCTGTTCTAGCATTCACACCTCTGCCCTAGTTAGGGAGCAGTTTATAAGCTGCCCCACTACATGTCCAGATGGGAGCGTTTTTGGTTTGGGCCCTTGACTGCAAGTATAGAAGCAAGTTAATCGTCCTCTTTGATTCACAGCCATCATTGTAAACCTCTGCAGGCCCCTTCCTCTTCATGTTTTCCCCCATCATTTTTAGCCCTGGCTCCTGTTCCCCCGCCACCCGCCACCCCCGAGCTATCCCCTGTAATGTGTTCAATCTGTGTTCTTGATGCTGCGTCTAGGTGCTGGGCTCAGCTCTCCCTGCAGGGGTGCCTCCGGCTCATTGCTCCTCAGCAGGGCATTCTGATCCACTGCACGCACATATCCTGCCCCAGCCCCAGACATGGGTGCCTAGGCCTCCTGCACGCACTGCAACCCCGACCATCCGTGTGCATCCTTTCAGGGGCCTGTGAGAGTTGCTTGGGGCTTTAAACCTCAGAGCAGGAACGCAGCTCCTTCTAGCCCACTTCTGGTTAAAACGCAGCCTTTTATGGCAAAAGGTTATCAGCTAGACATAGAGTTCGAACTGCAGCTTTTGGAATTAGAGCTGAAGGAAGGTGCTATCGCCCAGAGGGGAAGATACCTCCGGGGAGTTGTACTTGCCTGGTAGTGGCAGAGGCAGTATAAATGCAGCAGTTCCTTCGTTTGTGACTTTATTGCTTCCATTGCCACTGTTTTATTGATCCTCCCCGCAACTAGTGAGGTGGCAGCACAGATTCCTATCCCAGTTTTGCACATGAGAAACCCAAGCTGAGGTGGCGATTTGTCCAAGGAGGTGGCACTGAATGAAGACCCAAGACTGGTTTTTTCGCCCAATATCGATGTATTATTATTCATTAAAGTGCATAGTTTACATTAGGGTTTCCTCTTTGTGTGGTACATTCTATGAGTTTTGACAAATGTATAATGACGTAGCCACCACTCATTCCAGTGTCACGTGGAACAATTTCACTGCCCTAAAAACCCGTGCTCTACCATATCATCCCTTCCTCCTGCCCTGAGCCCCTAGTAACTACTGATCTTTTTACTTAAGACCCAAGACTTTCCACCCTCCCATGGCCCCTCTGTATCCCACTGAGACTTCCTCCTGGCCCGTAACTGAGGTCTGCTCCACTCTGCCAAGATCTGTGTTCAGGGGTAAAATTACTGACCTCAGTTAGGCCCTAGGGTGGTTCTCCTGCCGGAGGTGACTGGGTTTCATTTTTATTAAAAAAATGAAAATGGCTGTAGTAATTAGACCTGTCTTGTTCTTGATTAGGTTAAAATAAAACGGTCTCTCGGAGCCACACCTGTCATGGTGGATACATCTTGATGCTCTCCTTGCACTGGTAGCACCGGCCCCACGTGGAAGGGCTGCTGGTGCAGACAGGAGGCCGAGCTTGCCCCTCTCCTGAGATGGCTTCCTTGCCCGTTGGGTCGCAGTTTCCTCATCTTAGGGGTTGGCTTGCCAAGTCTCTATAGCGTGGTTCTTTGTTCATTTTGAGCTTCAGCTCAAAGGATTTTATTAAAGTTTTATCCTTGGCTTTTGGTGGCATCAACACAGTATGGGTTAATGCTGCTGTGAAAATTTGCCTCTAATGCTTGATGGTACTTCATTGAAAGGGGAATTTTTGATAGGGTATTCGTGGTCATTCTAAGGATAGCACATTTGGTCCAGTTTACGGGGAGAGTTAATAATGTACTTTCCACTTCAGTGATTATACTCTAGAAATTAACGTCTCAACTCTGTTTGGACCTTTCCCATTTCAGACAACATGCCAATTTGGCTGGCACACTGAGCGGCCATGCTTCCTGGGTGCTGAACGTGGCGTTTTGTCCTGATGACACTCACTTTGTTTCCAGGTACTTAATGATTCTTAGCAGTTTCTAAAATGCGGGGAAGATGAGGGCAGTCTTCCTGTATAGATTGCCTTAACATTTAAAGATGTTTCACCCTTTATTCAGGTAGCCTTGGTTTTCAGCAGTTTTTAAAATTTGTATTTAGTGAAGTTAGTTGAACTTAGCTGTAGCGAAAGTCAACAAGGAATTCTTTTAAACAGTTAAACACTTAGTTTTTTCATTATAAATTGAGGCTTCTACCAAAGTTACTCTAAGGTAGACTTGTGTCCCAATGCTAACTTAAAATATGTAAATCTCTTTGTCAAATGTTGTTTATAGATCCCAGTGTCGGTCAGGCCTGGGATGGCCAAGACAGCTGGAAAGCAGGAGGTGGACAACTTGAAGGCGTTGCACAGTGCTCTAGAGGCCTCCTGAGAGCCTTGGTTTTCATAACGGGCTTCCCTCCCATCTGGAAATAGGACTCCTGGAGAACAGTTACTACGAGGGCCAGGCAGATCAGAATTTCAGGAAAATGGCTACCCTGTGAGGAAGGAAAGCCACCCAGTGATGCTGATACCTGGCCATTTCCTGTACCGAGGCGCAGGGGTTGGGGGGTCTGAAGTTGGAAGAATTTGAGTCATCAAAGGATTTTTGGTTGAAGTCCTTCCAACTTCAAACCTGTCTGGAAACTGTTTTTTGATACTGTTGTTCATTTTTTAAAATAGTTCATCTGACAAAAGTGTGAAAGTTTGGGATGTTGGCACGAGGACTTGTGTTCACACCTTCTTTGATCACCAGGATCAGGTATGGCATTGTTACTTCATCTTTAGATTGCTGGTGCTGTCTAACCATAGTACCAAAGAGCTTTTCTTTTCCTAAGCTTGTTGCTCCAGCTGTGGAGACCAGTAGACGCCTGGGCCTGCGCTGCTCTGTCTGCTCGGACAACTCTGTAGCCAGAGTTCCTGTGCAGTCTGGGGTGCAGAGGCTGCAATGTGCCGTCAGCCTAGCAACTCACAAGGCGTAGCCCCACGTAGGCCAGAAAGCATAGTGTTAGCCCCACAGTCCTTCAGTGCCTCCTTTGGAAATTGCCTCAGCTGGTGACTGGGGCACGTCTGGGGCTCTCTACTGGGGGCTGCTGGGCCATGGCAGGCTCAGCAAGGACCTTCCTCTTCGGGAGATTCCATTGCTTAAACACAGTCACCACTTGCCAGTTTGGGAACTGTCCAAAGAAGTGATGTGATTTTTTTTTTTTTCCAATATAGTAGAAGCTAGAAATTCTTACAAGTTTTTTGGCTTTAGTGATATGGATAACTTGTTTCAGTCTTTAAATGGAATGTGTGCTCACCAGAGTCTTTATCTTTGCCGAGGTGAATATGTGAAATAGCAAAGGTATTCATGTGTGCTTGTATCCCCTGGGAACCTGGTTCAAATGCAGATGCTACTTCGGTATGTCTGACATAGCCCCCCCACCCCCCCCGAGGCGTTTCTTCTTTTTTTTTCTTTTTTTGAGATGGAGTCTCGCTCTGTTGCCCAGGCTGGAGTGCAGTGGCACGATCTCGGCCCACTGCAACTTCTGCCTCCTGGGTTCAAGTGATTCTCTTGCCTCAGCCTCCCGTGTAGCTGGGATTACAGGCGTGTACCACCACGTCCCACTAATTTTTATATTTTTAGTAGAGACAGGGTTTTGCCATGTTGGCCAGGCTGGTCTCAAACTCCTGACCTCAGGTGATCCACCCGCCTCTGCCTCCCAAAGTGCTGGGGTTACAGGTGTGAGCCACGGTGCCCAGCCTCAAATTCTGTATTTCTAACAAGCTCCCAGGTGAGGCCAAGGCTGCTGGTCCTAACCACTGGAAAGTCTTGGGGAACTAAGCTTAAAAAATAAAATGTCACCATGCCCAGCTGATTTTTTTGTATTTTTAGTAGAGACGGGGTTTCACCATGTTGACCAGGATGGTCTCGATCTCTTGACCTTGTGATCCACCCGCCTCGGCCTCCCAAAGTGCTGGGATTACAGGCGTGGGCATGGTGGCACGTGCCTGTAATCCCAGCTACTCAGGAGGCTGAGGCAGGAGAACTGCCTGAACCCAGGAGGCGGAGGCTGCGGTGAGCCGAGATCGCGCCATTGCACTCCAGCCTGGGTAACGAGAGCGAAACTCCGTCTCAAAAAAATAAAATAAAATAAAATGTCCATGGCAGTGTAAAATTGACTTCTAATATGTTTTAAATATTTTTAGATGGTCCTATAGATTTCTCCTTTTTGAAATGGGACTTAACTAACATTGTTCATGCTTTTTTACTTTTCATCTTAAATTGTTTCTAACAAAACTGAGGGGGTTGAATCTTGATATTTCACTCCTGGATGTAACATCTTCCTCAGGGATTAAGTCCCGGCTAGCTGTTGCTTTGTTTGCGTGGGTCATTGTGGTGACATCATGTGGCGCAGTCACAACACTAAAGTCAGGGCTAGACATCCGCCTCAGGGCTAAGGTGACAGGCTAACCACCCAGAATCACCTCCTAATAATCAGGAAGTTATTTCTGGTTAGAGAAAGTCCAGCCACATCAATTCTGTCTGGGAAGGAGGTATGAATCTGTTAATTCAACACATCGCAAATAAAAATCTATGGCCCACAATATCATGCTGTCTAGCTCCTGGGGACAGGCAGGCTCCATAGGCCACTAATAACAGAGTGAGAATTGCTGACCATGGGGGGCGGACACTGTCAGCTGAGGAGCAGAGTTTGCGATTTTCCCTGTCGGCAGTGACCTCGGGGGTAGTTGTGGGACCCGTTTCTTCCTGGAAGTATAAATGTTGGTCTCTTATGGCTTCTGTCTTCCTGACATTAGGTCACCTCAGGATTCTGACTCTTTGAAAGGGCTGTAGATAATCCTGGTTAGGACTGTATTTAAAAATGATTTTTTTTTTTCGGGGGTGTGTGGGAAGGGAAAAGAATGCTAATTAAATAGCAAGAAGGGAAGGTGCTTGGTTAAGCCTCCATTCCCACTGGTTTAAAAAGTACAAGCACATCCTCATCTCATTTTGTTTGGATTCAGAACAACAGTAAGAATGTTTGTTTCGTAAGCATTATAAAGAATGACGGCATTTTCAAAACCTTTTTTTTTTTTTTTTTAATTTACAGGTCTGGGGAGTAAAATACAATGGAAATGGCTCAAAAATTGTGTCTGTGGGAGATGACCAGGAAATTCACATCTATGACTGTCCAATTTAAACATCAGAGTCTCCAGGATTATGCTGCAAAGAGAATGTACAGATTGATGATGACATTCCTTACCTTTTTAGGCTTAAGAGAAATATAGCATTTATTGTAGCAAAGACTTAAATTTTATAGATACAATGTAAATCTTTTCATGTTTTATTGGAAATGCTGTTCATACTTTAACATAGAGCTTTCTTAATGCAAACACTGGCGTCCTTGAGCATGCTTCCGTTTTCAGTTACCCGATTACCAGTGGACAGTGAGAGGGACTGCCATTAAGAGGAAATCTTTGTCTCAGCAATCAAGAGATCCCGGCACTTCTTTAACTTTCCAGTTTAGAAATATAGGCTCACTCTTCCAGGGAACTGACTCCTGCAGTGAGATACGGCAGCAAGCTCCTCAGAGCTGTGATAAAGAAGCCGATCTATTTTAGAAGGGAGTCCTGAAGGAAAGAGTGTATTTGACTGCATGGGAACACTATGTACTCCTATCTGGGCATCTTTCTACTTGATGTATTAAAGATGTCCCTTGCCACGCCCTCCCTACCCTTATTAACTTGGGAGGCCTCTGACACGCTAGGTAGACGTTGGAAGGCAGGCTCCTGTTCTTGCTGCCTTAACGATGCCGAGGCTCAGGCCTGCGCTCATGCCGCAGAACTCTAGCCCACCTTAGTTCTATCAGAGTGTCTGTACCTCAGTTTCCTCGTCCACAGCCCCCTTGAGACTCAGGTAAATGAGAAAGATGTAAGTAGCTAAACACTTGGAAGCTTACCGCTTCTTATTGATCATAACTTATGAGTCAGCTTATGAGTCAGGTCCTGTGTTTTTCCCCACTCACTGCCCTCAGAATGAAGCCCACTCTCTTTAGCATAGCCCCCACTTCCTCCTGTGTGCCTTGCCCACCCTCCTGGAACCACATTTTCCCCCAAGACCTTCGGAGGTCTGTTCCCCCACTGCATGCCAGTAGCCGCCCAGATGCCAGCTCCTCGTAAGGCCTTCTTCCCCATTCCCTTCTACTCACCCCATTCCCTTCCACTCGTCCCCATTCCCTCCTACTGATCCCCATTCCCTTCTACTGATCCCCATTCCCTTCTACTGGTCCTCATTCCTCATGTTCTTCACAGCAGTTACCACTTTTTGTTTGCATTCACCCCCACCCCCAAAATAAAGCTCCATGAGGGTGGAAACTTCATTCCATTATATATTAACCAATGAGCGGCAAGCTGGCATGTAACACTTCACTGGAGCTCTCAAAAAAGTGAAAAAGCCACTTGTCTCTCATACCAGCTCAATTTTAATTTTAAAGTGACAAATGCACAGGTGGAATAAAATTTTAAGCAACATTCTCCCAATTCCTCTTACATGAAAGTAAAAATTTGCTCCATCACTAAACAGCAGTTCTTTAGCAAGAATTTATTAGGAAGTCACAGCACAGAAACAACACCCTGGAGTGTGGTCCACTTATAAATTGATTTCATACAGGCTTAGTTGGAAGAAGTGGTTTTATATCTATCTTGACCAATGGTCAAAGTAAGCACAGGTGGGCTGTTTCTATACTTTGAGCAAATTATGCCCCACTAGCTGGCAATGTTCTGCAGAACCCGGTCCATCCAGCTGGTTCACCCTACCTGCATAGTCTGATCTGACCTTTGACCCTCCTAAGGAAGGTCCCTGGTCTGAGTCAAACTCTCAGGTGCCATGTAACCAGATAAGATCTGACAGGTGACCTCTGCTTTAACCCAGCAGCGCAGAAGTTTTCTGTGACTCGGGGGCTAGAAATTAGCAGTAGTGGCTAAAGACTGAGGTAACCATAAGTTCAAATTGTAGTCTACCTGTCAGGAATAAAAGAATGACTAATATCCCTCCTCACAAGCTATAATTTACAGTAGTAGTCCATACAAACTGTAGTCCACAGTGGAACTCAGTGCAGTTCTCACCAAAACATCCCTTGAGCAGGAAGCCCTTTGTAATACGGCTATGCAATGAGAGGAACGATCCTTTGGAAGGGAGCCGAGTCTGGGAGAGTGACGTGGAAAACACTGGGGAGTTCTGTCTTTGCAGACCCTCAAGTCACCCAGGATTACTAGTCAGAGAAGCTGGCTGTGCCGTGGGCCACAGCAGCAGCGTTTTCCCTCGGCTTCTGGGGCTGCCAGGGACAGAGAAGGATTTAGTTTTCTCTACAAGAAGCACTTTGGTGGGAGAGCATTGCAAAAGTTGTCAACAGAAAATCATTAAAACCACAAAGAACAAGGTGTGGGGGGTCACAGAAAAACAGTTGTATCAGCATGATTCCAAACACTGGTTTGTCCTCACCACAGAGCTTGGAAGGTTCAGAAAACTTCCAAGAGAGATGACCAGACACACGTTCCATCCACTGAAGGGCACAGAACAGTGGAACTAAGTTGGCCCTGTTAAGCAGGCACATGCAGCCATGTTGGATCCATGGATGTGCTTTTATTTTTCAAGAGGATCGTCTAGAATCCTCAGAAATGTTATCTTAGCAGCCCTGAGATCATGCCCTCAATAACTCTGCCAAGGGAGGGAGGAGAAACCACAGACCTAGAGATGGGCCAGGATGCCCACTTTGTGCCTCGGGGTTTGCTAGGGGCTGAGCTGCTAACTGGGCTGTGCTTTATCGGTGACATTGAATTATGGCAAAGCCACTAGAAGCACAAAGTGTCGGTGCAATCACTGACATCTCAAAAGTACATCCTGAAAATAGAAATGAACAGATTCCATATGCAGACTAGAGGTGATTGACACTTAAAACATTTAAATATAAATTAAGCTGTAACTTAAGTTACAGCAAAAAGAAAAACCAAAAAGACACTCAGCAATTGAGAATGCTGAACACATACACAGGACACCCCAAACACGAGGCCATTAAAGCGATGCCACTTTCATTGTGCCAACTTTACATCCTGTGCGAGTCCGGCGGGGCCGCGCTGCCCCGCCACGTCACGCTGTCTGGCACTGCACTCCAGCCCGGGGCCCGTCCTCGTCCTCCTCGTAGGCCTCCCTGTGCTGGCGCCAGTTCTGCTCACTGGGACTGAACTCCTTCAGCTCCACCTGATCCATGTCATCTGTTATCCTCACTTTCTGTCGAGGCGGGAGTAGAGCTTCCAGCTGAGGAAGCTTTTCCAGGGAAAGCCAGTGTTTTTCAGGAAAGATTACCTGTGAAGGGCGAGGTGGAAAAAAAAAGGTGGCTGTTTTTTCCCCTTCCAATGAAGGCATTTAATCATATGTCCATGACGATGAAACACAGTGAACTTACTAGGAACTGTATGATGAGAATCCCTTTCTCCAGGGGTGCTTTGTAGATGGGCATCCCTTCATCGCGCACACATTTCAGGTCCCCGTGCTTTATCACCTCACCTGCAGAGGAAGGGTGTTATCAAGCAGGAGGGCAGAGGGGCCTGCAGAGGCCACTCTCCCTCACGGGGAGCCCGAGGCAGGCCCTAGCGCCCCGTGGCAGTGGGCAAAGGCAGCGCGGCATCTGACTGGAAAGCTGGCCCCAATCCCAGGTGTCCTTGTCAGGTACTGCCTGTGAGAGGGGTCGGGTTGGGACTCTATGGCCCATGCTCTGGGCTCCAGCAGCGTGTCAAGAAGTCAGCATGCTGCAGCTGCCATCAGAGGTAGGTTTAAAACAAGCGACCTAGAAGTTATGACACTCAAGTCTGTGTAAAATGGGACCAACACCCATCAGCCTGTCCCTTCATGGGGGGACAGGTGTCCCTCCCATGAGGGGGACAGGACTGCTCCTGACAGACAGGCAGAAGCCTCCACAGAATCCAGCCAGTCCCCTGCCTGGCATAAAAACTGGCTCCCGGCCACCTGCAGGTGACACCCAGATTCCTTAGCAGGGCGCTGACTGGGAGGCTTGGCCACCGCAGGCTCCTTCCCGGTCACATCGCACTTCCACACACGCTGCCGAGCCAGAGTCACCCTCCCACTGGCACCGCTGGGTCTTACGGCTACGTGACTTTGGAAGGCACAGGGGAGTTCAGACCCCAAGGGCTCTGAGGCACTCTCCCAAGTCCAAAACTGACTTCCCTCCAAGCATGGAAACAGAAAGGGACCAAAGGGTTTCTGATAAAGTATGCCCTTCAGCTTAGCAATGAAAACGGACAGAGACAGAAAAATGCTCAGAAAAAATGGGGGAGACGGTGGAGAGGAATCTAAACACTCATTTATTCAGCAGTCCAGGCCCACCCTGGACTGTCTAGAAAGCGAACTCTCTCTCCAAGAGGAAATCTTTAAAGAGGAAGTTTAAAAAATAAAGTAAGCCAGTGACGATCCCTGACAGTCAGTCACTCACGGGCAGGGCTGCGGCTCACATGGCCTTCAGAGCCTATTGACTGTGCGGGACGGCCGCCCCTGAGCTAAACTGCTCCGGGTTGCTGGCTTTTTATGTTCTTGTTTATTCCATTTTTTTGAAATACAGCATAGCGACCTTTCAGTCCACAACAGACTGCATTTATGAAGATGCTTACGTAAGATGACACCAAATTTTTACTGCACCCTTTCTGTGTTCAGATATCCACATACAGCATCATATTAGAGCTGCCCACAGTATTCAGTACAGCAACCTGCTGTGCAGGTTTCAGCCCAGGAGCAACGAGCTATGCCATACAGCCTCAGGGGCAGCCAGCTGTGCCACCTGGGTCTGTGAGTACATTCTATGATGCCGACACCAAATCGCCAACCATGCATTTCTCAGAACGTACCCCCCTCGTTAAGCGACACACGGCGGGCTTTTCTGTCTCCCTGTTCCCATCAGGTGTCGCTACTTGCTGCTCTCAAGCCCTGCTCTCCATGCCTGTGCTTCCAGCTTGCCGGGAGCTGGGAAACTGACCAGGCGTGGAAAACTCCAGGTAAGAGAAGGAAGAAGACCTCGAGTTAGGCTCCCCCAGCAGGCAAACACCTGCCACAGGCTGGGGCAGCACACACTTGTGTGGCTCCAAAATCACTTTTTTTTTTCT
>NW_016108052.1:554699-590379 GCF_001604975.1 Cebus imitator
GTTTCGCTCTTGTTACCCAGGCTGGAGTGCAATGGCGCGATCTCGGCTCACCGCAACCTCCGCCTCCTGGGTTCAGGCAATTCTCCTGCCTCAGCCTCCTGAGTAGCTGGGATTACAGGTACGCACCACCACGCCCAGCTACCAAAATCACTTTTTAATCAATCCAATCCTCAGCAATGCTCAAAATAGGCTAAAGGGCTCTGGGGAAGAAGGCATTTCAACAGCAGAAGAGGGGAGGAAGAGGGAGAAGAGAAATGGAGAAAGAAGAAATAAGCCAGCACAAAAGAGGGGTGAGGAAGAAAGGAGACGGGTAAGAAAGAGAACAAAGTAAAAGCAAAAATCAAACAAGGGCAAAAGAACCCCCAGAGAACTCTCCAGTGGCAGGTTTTCTGGATGCTTCACTCTTCCTTATAACAAAGAAGGAAACAGGTTTCTCGGGATTTGCCACTTCCTTCCCTCTGGGGTTTTTCCCCACTATCCTCACTCCATTTGGCTGCCGGTTCCCTGGGCTGGGGCCACTGAGGCAGCAAGGAATGCCCTCAGCGGGGCCCAACACCTCAAACAGTCCCCTGGGCAGGATGGGCTTTTCCAGAGAAGTTACACACAGAGGCTGCCAGCCGCAGCTCAGGAGGGCTAGGATCTGGGCTGTGGCCATGCAAAGGTGTCCTGGACACAGTGCCAGGGTGTCAGGCACCTACCTGCTCACAACCAGTGGTCTGGGGCTGTCCTTCAACTGTGACCCTCAAACTCCTCCTCCTCAAGGGAGGGGAGGAAATAGGTGCGCCTTGGGGTCTATGGAAGCCTAAGGGAAGGTGTTTTATTTTAAATTTTCACGCAAATTTCGCATTCTACTGCAGTGCTGCCCCCAACCCTTGATTAAGTATATGTATAAAATCACACACAAGTCTGGGCAACATGGTGAAACCCCGTCTCTACAAAAAAAAAAAAAAAATTAACTGGGCATGGTGGCACATAGCTGTAGTCCAAGCTACCTGGGAGGAGGAGGTGGAGGTTGCAGTGAGCTGAGATCCCACCACTGCACTCCAGGCTGGGCGGCAGAGCAAGACCCCTGACTCAAAAACTAAATAAATAAATTTTAAAAATAAATAAAAACAGACACAGAGCAAATGACAAATCAAATGGGGTAAAATGTTAACATCAGACAAATCCTATACGGGTGGGCCCCGGACTATTTTTATATTTACAACTTTTTGTAAGCTTGAAATTGTTTCCAAATAAGTTTTTCTTTAAACCCCACAAACTGATCAAGGCTTGGATATACAATTCCGCTTGCTATTATCCCCAGGAAAAGAGGGCCCTCAATGAATCCAAGAGGAAAGAGAGAGCGCGAGCACAAGGCTGGGAAGAGGAAAGCAGGCAAGGAGGGGATGGGGGAGGGGACACGGAGGGAGAAGAAGCCCAGGCCTCAGTCACCCCACTGGACTTGAGTCTTATCTCCTGCTGCCACTGCCCTGGGCACAGGCTTATCAGCCGGTCACCTCCCTGCCTGCCCTGAAACTACTACCCCTTTTGCCCCAAACCTCAAATGGCCACAGAAAAAGGTAATCCCAGCCCCAGGGCCAGTGAGGGGACTACAGCAACACTGCAAATGGCTGGTGCTGGGGCCCAGGGTGCTTGGGTGGGCAGCTGCCACCACCCCCATCCAGACGTTCTTTGCTATGCACAGCCGACCTTAGTGCTACCTAGAAGCAGCTTCGAGTCAAGTTCCCTGGCCTGGCCTCTCTCCCTTCTCAGCACCTTCTAGGCAGGTGCTCTGGTGCCCACACAGACCCTTGACTGCAGTGAACACCTACCCTCCTGGGAGATGAGTGTCCTGGTGCTTACAGGGGGGTTGAGGGCTGACTCGGGCCCTCAGGAACCCTTTCGGCCCAGAGGCGTCTCCCTCTGGCTCCCATGGGTGTGAGCAGACCAGCAATTCCTGTGGAAACCTCCAAGGATAAGCTGGTAGGCAAAGTCTTTTTTACAGGAAAATTCTATTTTATTTTATTTTTAATTTTTTTAAGACGGGGTCTCACCATGTTGGTCAGGCTGGTCTTGAACTCCCAACCTCAGGTGATCCACCTGCCTTGGCCTCCAAAGTGCTTGGATTACAGGCGTGAGCTACCACGACCGGCCGGAAAATTCTACTTTAAAATGTAACTCGTGTAACAAACAACAGAGGCTACGGGAACATGTGGAGGAATCAGCACAAATCACCACGTGACAGAAAAACACTACCTATTAAACTGTTTTCTTATACAAAAGTAAAATTTTTAAAACAAGTTTAATTGGCAGATTTCAGCTAAAATTTCAAAGCCCCAAGATGCTTATTTGAGGCTTTTCCCTCCAACAAAATTTTTTTTCCAGGAGAATATAAAAGTTATAAATTATGCAGAGTCATCAGGGATAACTTTAAATTTAGAGAAAATCATGTCATACCAACTTGTGTAACAGAATTTGACTTAAATGTGAAATCAGGCGAACTATTCCTAACACAAAGAAATAACAAATACTCAGGGCGGTGGATGCCCCAAACACCTGGCTTGGTCATTAGCTATTCTATGCATGGGACAAAGTATCACATGGACCCCATCAATATATAAAATATCATAAAGCAATAAAAAAATCAGACTAACTTGCCAGAATTATTAGGCCAAACATACGGAATTACAGTGGAAACACATTTCTGGAACATTACCTGCTTTGGATGTGATAACAAGAATCCGATCGTCCAATGTTTTTAACGTCTTCTTGAAGCCACAAAGAGCTTCAGAAAGCTGAATTTTCATTTTCATGATCAAGTCGTGGCCTCGCCTCTGAAAGACACTATGATCCTTCTGATCAAGCACAATTATGACATCACCAGGCTCCAGCTCAGGCTCCTGATCTCCTTCTCCGTGAAATAGTATCTTTTGCCCGTCTTTCATACCTATGAGACATCATCCCTGTCTGATTAGCCACTTCTCATACAAACCATGCTTCCTTAAAGCTTCCGAAGAAGGACCAGAGTCCTTCAGGGGTCTTTATTCATCAAGTCTCCCAACCTCACCCAGGCACGAGGCAGGGAGCGGTGGCTAGGATGGCCAATGAGAAAAGAGGTCCCGCTTTCCTCGGCAAACGCGGGGCCAAGCCCAGCGTGCACAGGGAGAGGGCGACTGTGGCTCCACACGCCAGGTTTACACAGCACTCCCTGCCCCGCGCCTATGACGCCACACTGCCAGCATGGGGTCACCGCCCACTTCCTGGTGTACATGGTACATGATGGGGACAGGTCAGCCAGCCCTGTCCTCTTCTAATAAGCCAGCGTGCACACTCAAGACACAGGGTTCAGGCATGTTCAAACAGCAAGTCCTTTAATAACACCTGTGGCGGTCTGAGTGCCGTTTCTTTTACTTTTGGTCTCATCTCTGATCTAGGATATATTCATTGGAATGGAAAGCCACAGAATCATCAGGGAATACTTGCAGGACAGCTGAAATGGAAAAAGGCCTTAAAATGGTGGCATCAGGCAAAATGCATGGCAGGGGAAGGTGCTGTGTTGGGGGAATCTGGTGCAGCAGATGGGGAAATGTGGAGAAAGGGAACATGCAGCCACAAACACTTACACAAGCCCTTATGCGCAATGAGCGCGGAAGCGATCAGGAAGACACTCTCAAAGATTCGAGAGGAGTGGCCTGAGAATGTCGGGAGCTGGCAGCTAACCAACGCCAGGGCCAAGTAAGACTTTCAGAGCATCAGAAAACCTCCTAAAGAGGCGGTCTGTGAGCGCAGGGAAGTAAACCTCAGCAAGAAAACTTCGGCTGGTGACATGGAAGGGAAACAAGGCCAGGAGGGATCAAGAGAAGATGACCGGGAAACAGGAGGCCCTCACGGCACACCCGGTACGTGCTGTGAAACAGCTCACTTCCCTGACACCTAGCCTGTGTATCCCACGATTAGCACCCAGCCAGCATTTCCAGCCAGTGTGGAGCACCAGCTCAGCGCAGCCTCACCTTTTTCAACATGCACCTCGATGATCTTCTTCTCATGGATCACCTTGGCCCCGTGGCAGCTCTCGCAGCGGTCCTTGGGGTTGATGCGCTCGCCCTGGCCCTGGCACTCCACGCACACGGTCTGGATCTGCTGTACCATGCCCGGCCCGATCTGCTGGATGTGGACCTGCATCCCCCGCCCCTTGCACAGCGGGCACTTCTCCACCGAGCCCTTCTTCCCGCCAACACCTGCAGGGTTGGGGGAGGCAGGAATGAGGCCCGTGCTCTTCCCTTACCAGTGTTCCTGCTGGGCGACACGGCAGAAGGGTAGGGAACCCTCACATTGGGCGCTGGGCTTAGAATTCTATCAACAATCATAAAAAACAATGCAGAAGAGTCTGGAGGAATCCGGCCACGCAGATAACATCCAGATGTTAACAGCTGACCTCAAACGTTTGTGATTTTGGCTGTACCAATGCAAATTTATGACATTAGCTTCGTCACATGTGTTTTCTTCCACCCCTGGTGGAATCCCCGTAAGCCCACAGATGAATGAGGAGGCTGGGGCTATGGAGATCTAGAGAACACAAGCTCTGTCAACAGCGGCAGCTACCCAGCTCAGCCTGTTCCCTCTGTGGGACACGCAAGGCTGGGGTCGCCAGGCATGGCTTTTCTTGAAAACCTATATTTTTAAAAAGTTACAATAATTACATGTACATTTAGGTCAGGAGTCAGTAAGCCACGGCCAGACTGCTTGGTTTTGTAAATAAGCCCTTACGGGAACACGGGCACGTCCATTCATCCATAGACTACGATGGCAGAGTGAACGTCACGAAAGACTCCACAAACCGGAAAGCCTAAAATCTGGCGCTTTACAGAAAAAGTCTGCCAACCCCTAGCTCAGGTCAACTGTCTGCTTTTTAATTTTTAAAAATAATTGTCAACATGTCAAATAGAGGTACATCCCAAAGAAAACATTCCTTCAAGCAAAGCGCTGTGGCCCTCAAGCCACCTGGTTGCCATCTCTGCTTGACCACTGCCTTGGAAAAAAGATAACTTATTTTTTTCTAAACTATAAAACAAACATTGTTTCTGAATCTAAGGGATCAGGACTGCGAGGTTTAGTCAAAAATTAATTTTTACCTTCACATTTCTCACAAATTACATTTTTCTGGAGGGCCAATTTCTTCGTGACACCATTATATAAATCTTCAAGAGTTACAGATAACTGGTGTACAACATTCTTGCCTTACCAAGGGAGAAAAAAAATTAGTGATGATTCATAAATATAGCACTGTATGAAATACCACCCATATGACCCTTAGCTGTATGAAGTCTCCAGAGACTCAAGGCTGTGGCTGGGTCCTGCGTTCCTTCCCCTGCGGGAAGCAATGCTTCTATTACCCCAGCCCATCCTTCTGGCCCTCAGCCAATAACAAGAACTAATACCCTCTCTAGCTATGAGTTAATTACTCAGTCATTTATAGAGGCCAACAAAAAGACTTTCCACCTTTACTTTCTGAGAACAAGGGACTGGACAGGGGGAGCACCAATTGAGAGACGGAAGGCAGTATTAGCCCATGAAGCTGGTTAAGCTTGCCCATGAAAGCAGTCCTTTAGTCCTTTCTATACATGAGTATGTGACAGCCGAAGTGTCCGGATCTTTCACTGAAACTCCTCCTTGGGCATAAAGCACTTTATTTTCTGAGCCCTATTGTAACCAGCGGCCAAATGGGAATTCTCTCCTCTGCCAACATCTTGCTTCTGCAGTCAGGACAGTGGGTGTCCAGTCCTCAGGACAGGGTGTGCGCCAGTACCTGCCAGCCTATCAGGACTGACAGCATCAAGACCCTCCCTGCTGCCTGTGGAGCTCCTGCAGTCACGGAGACAAGCTGTCCTGGTTTAATGGCTGCCAACTTTGAAAGATGACTTAATTAAGGGCGTGAAGTTTTTCATCTCAAGACAGGGAGCTGGACAAGAGAATATCCAAGGCTTTAATCACACCTACACCATCAATTATATGAGCAGGCAATATGCTTAAAGGACAGGGGAAGGATTTTTCCCTAATAAACACTTTGTGATTTTCAGCAGTCTGCGTTCACAGAATTGACACCCAAGCTTTTCAAAGCTCAAAGTCAATTATGATGTGATAACAGGTAGTTCTTCATTAATCCAGGGGCCTCTCAGTGACCAAAACCACACTTAAACCCCCAGGCAGAGCTCATTTCTTCTGACTTTATCCAGAATTGTAATAACCTTGGCTATCTTTCTGGGTTCAAGGTCCAAAGCAGCCCGACAACAGTAAACTAGACTGGGAGAATGGCAGCTAGTCTATTAGCAACAATGGAGGTGGCAGCCCGCAGCCTGGCAGAAGGTGAGATGCAGAACAATTAGGAAGAGCAAACCCCGAAGTCAAAGCAGTGGCCTGGGGCCATCCAGCTAAGGGCTGAGTTCCTCATTCACCTCCTGGGATAAAGCTGTTACTAGTCATCATGCATTCGGAAAAGAAATGCAGGTCTTTACAAAGATTTCAAAACTTAAAGAGGTAAATCCCCTGAGCAGGCTGGGAAACGAGGCCACACTGCACATGGCAAGAGCACCCACCTAGAATTAGAGAGCCTGCAGCCCCGGCCAGGGTCAGGGGAAGTGGAGGGCCACAAATGACAGGGGGCAGGAGGGGAGAGGAGCACCCTCGGCAAAGGACCCCTGACAACCGCAGGAGGCGCCACTTACATCCCTCGGGACACTCTGGGACCCGACCCCAACAACAGACGAAAAGAAGGCACGATGAACTTCACCTTTTTCTCCTCTATCCACCACCCCATTTGCTCCTTCATACGGTATTTGGAGGGCACCAGATAATTACTAAATATACCAAGAGTTTCCAGGTAGCCTGGGCACTCGACAAGTGATCAACTCTTTAAAGTTAATGACCACAAAACATGGCAATACTACTTTTTTTTTTGACACAGGGTCTCACCTGTCATGCAGGCTGGAGAGCTCACTGCAGCCTCCACTTCCTGGGCTCAGGTCATCCTCCCGCCTCAGCCTCTCAAGAAGTAGCTGAGACTACAGGAATGAGTCACCATGCCTGGCTAATTTTTAATTTTTATTTTTTTGAAACGGGGTTCTCACTACATGGCCCCAGTTGGTCTTGAAATCCTGGCCTAAAGTGATCCTCCCACCTTGGCCTCCCAAAGTGCTGAGATTACAGGCATGAACCACCGTGCCTGGTCCAATCGTATCCTTTTAAAGCATGATCTACCCCGATTCCAGCAACACGTACGCTTGTGGAAACCATACAACTTATTTCTGTTTCTTTAGAAGCATTTACCTCTTCTCTCTCTAGCCATCCGTCCTCCACCACCAAAGAACATGTCGAAGATGTCCATGGGCGAAGAGAACCCGGGGCTGCCTGGGCCTCCTTCTTTAATTGCCTGTTCTCCGCCTTGGTCATAAATATCCCTTTTCTTTGGATCGGAAAGCACTTCATATGCCTGGGATATGAGTTTAAACTTTAAAAGAAAAAGAGACAGACAGAGATTTTTAAAAAGTGAGACGTTTCAGTTGTTTTGTTCAGTAGACCCAAAGAAACAGAGGTATTCTTCCCCCATCCCCTCGGACCAGCCAGTCTATACATCCTCTTCCTGGAACCTGACTTGCCCACCTATTTACTCCTCTGGTAAAGTGGGGAACACATTAAGGGACTGGTGGTAGGGACACGACAAGAATAAGGGAGAGAAGGCAGGAGAGAGGAAAAGTCTCTCCCTAATCCGACCGCACCAGACAGGAAGTCGAGTCCAGCTAGGACACCATGAGACAGTGCCGGGACTGAATCTATTACCAGATAACGCCAGGACTCCGGGTGCTACCACTGGCTCACCTCCTCCGGGGAATCATTTCACTAGTTTACTCGCATGAAATTCAACTACAGGCATCTGTGAGCACCTCAGCAGGTGCCAGACACTGTATACAAACCTATACTCCTGACCCGCCCCGAAAGCCCCCGCCCACAGGCTGCCCCATATCACAGCAACTGGCAACGCTAATCTCACCTGTCAACAAATCTGCTGACACTGCCTCCACATCTGCATTTCCAGTACCCTAAGACAGACGAAACATCCCATGTGTAACCTTCCTGCCAAAAAGTTACCACTGGAACCCAATTGTAAGAAAAGAATCAGAAAACCCAAATTGGGAGACACTCCAAAACTAAAAGATAGGAAAACCGAATACAAGAGGTGATCCTGGATCAGATCCTACATTAGAGAGTGGGAGGAAAAAAGGCTACAAAGCAGATTATTGGACCGACAGGAGAAACGTGAATCTTTGTTCTCAATGTTAAACTTCTTGAATCTGATAACTGCACTATGGTTATGTAAAACGTTGTCCTTGAGCCTAAGAGGAACACGCAGCGCTTAGGGCTGAAAGGTTGTGACACAGGTAGCTTCTTCCCCAAATCTTTAGCAAATAGTAATAATAAATAATAATGGATAAAACAAACGTGACAACTTACTTACAAGTGGTAAAGCTAGGTGGAGAATACACAGGTGTTCACTGTACCACTCATGTTTTCTGCAGGTATATGGAAAATTTGATAATAAAATCAGAATGCTAAAGCATGCAAGATCCACTCCTCCTCACCACACCGCATCCGCCCTGGCTGAAGGCACCATCTCAGGTCTGGGCCACTGCAGTGGTGTCCTCCCTGGTCTCCCACGTTCCGTCCTCACCCCAGCTTTCAGTGTTCGCCACCTGAGCCCACCAAATGTGTCAATCCGCCACTCAAATCTCTACAAGGCGGCCCACGTCACTGGGAGAAAAAGCCAGTCCTGACTTTCATCTAAAAGCCCAAGCTGGCACCTCTCTGCTTTCCTCTCCTTTGTGCCAGCTTCACCAGGCTCCCTGCTGTTCCTCAACTCTGCAGCCTGGGCCTCAGAGGCACCTCGGCCTGGGGCAGCCTGCCCACTCACCTCTTTCCAGCCTTAGCTCACAGACCACCTTCTCAGGGACGGTGGCCCAGCTTCAGTACTGCAAACCCATCGCCGACCCTCCCACCCCCACCCTGCTGTGTTTTTCTCCACACCATTAACGACCTTCTAACATGCTGCATCATCTACTGCTTATGCTGTAGCCCCACTGCAACATAGCTCCACGAAGATGGGGGGCTGTGTCCACTGCTGTCTACCTGAGCCTGGAACCATGCCCGGCACATAGAAGGCACTTGGTAAGTACCTGTTAGACGAATAGCTTGACTCTGGGAACTCAGGAATAAATAAGATAGGTCTTGGCCCTCCAGAGGCTACAGTTTAGCCCGAGAGACATATATGGATACATGGATACACAGATCCTATAACACAGCTGGCTCCACAAAACATACATGGGAAAAAAGTTCCATGAAGTAAGGAATTTGAGAGAGGGAATTTGAGGTATGAATTCCCTTGTTCTACAGATCCCTAATTGAAATCTAATCATTACTACTAATCATAGCTAATAAATAATAGCTAAAAACTGTACAATTCAGAAAATTAAGTCTTAAAAAGACATCACCATCACAGATCAGGCAGCTAGATCTTTTGATACGTTAGTTCTCATACCATTTCTGCCAAGAAGTAAGTACCATTCACTTCTGCCCCTTTCCTCAGCAGAAAACCTGATGTGCAATGTAAGGATCGGGTGCCCGCGACGGATGAGAAAGCACCTAGGCCAGGCTGCCCTAGAGAGTTTCTGCGCCTATCTGCAGCCCAGGGCTAAGCAAACAAGCTTCATGGGAATGCCCACTGGAAACACTCACCAAATACCCTGGATACTCACATGATATTTAGACTTCACAGAATTACCTAAGAATGGAAAAGGAGTGCCCAGTTGCTTGAGACATTCAGTCAAGAGGCCAGATCTGACTTCCTACCAGTAGTGGGAACCCTGGAACCTACCAGGGTTCCCACTACTGGTAGGAAGTCCACCCTCTAGGGTCCCAGCCCTCCAAAGTCTAATTCAGCTCCCAGCCTGGACCCCCTTCTCCCAGTTGGAGATGAATGCTATGACCAGCTTGCCTTTCAGACCAGTATCATTTGCCACAGAACCTTAACAGGATTATTACACAGGTGAGGAGAAAATGGCTTTCAAGACTATGTAACAACTTGGAAAAGTACTTATAGTAAAATGTCATAAGTACTTTTAATATTTAAAAGAAAATGAAGTCTACGTATCAGGATGGCCATGTGTGATCATCCTAGGGAAACCTTGCAAAGAAGCACAGAGTGGTTAGGATAATGTGTACTTGGTAGGTTTCTCTCTGTGTTCTAAGATTTCCTGTGCAGTTTGCTATCTTTTGATTTTTGAACTTGAAAATCTATTATTCAAACTAAAAGTTACAATGAAATTGACCCAAAGACCAAACTCATCTCAACAGGACACTAGCCAACAACATACCCCACATCACTGCCCCTGAAAGGGACTATTTTGCTGACCCACTACCTACCACCCATGCGTCTTGCAAAAAAAAACCAGCCACAGATAAGTACAGACTCCACAAGGAGTGCCCGACAGACTCAGGCTGCCCCAATGCTTAGCAACACGGGACAACAGGGCAAAAAACAAAGACCGGCACCTTAACAGCCTTCTCAGTTGTGCCAGGGCAAGGGAAAAGAGCCGGCATAGTCTATTTTTGAAGAGACATTAATAATACAGTGACAAACTTAGGAGAAAAAAAATTTAAAGGTTCTACCTGTGATGAAGTGGACAAGAACTACACATGACTCACATACACACTCACAAAAGGCCTGCACCGTGCACCCAGCACGGGCCAGAAGAGGAGGTATTTGTTGAATGAATGAATGAATTAGCTCTCTCTGGGGAATTTTACAGCAGAGTTTCCATAAATTGTGTCTCTAGCCTCCTTATCCCCTTTGATTTCCAATTGAAATTGCCACTCTGTTTCCAATACCCACTTCACTGCAATTTCCCTTCCAATTTATGCCTTTATAGGGCCCTCTCCTCCTTCGACATACAATTTTTTAAATGAATTTACTCAGCCAGCCAACAAGCAATTTAGCACCTACTCTGCACAGCTAGACACTCATCCCATAAGTGGCCATGGGGGCCCTGGGGGCACAGGGAAATGTAAGTTTTCCCTGCTTACATTACAGCAGGGAAAACAAGTATCAAACAAATAATCACCGTTAAAGTACGATGCGTGTTGGGCCTGTGGTTCAGTCTATGAGGCAGAGGCAGCCTCCTGGAAGACTTTTAGCTGAGAACGAGTTTTATCCGTGAAGGCAGGGGAGGAAAGTATTCCTGGCAGTGGGCACATCACAGAACCCCTCCCTCCGAGCTGAGGGGGGCCTGCCAGACCTCACTGTCATGAGCCTCATTTATGTGACACTAAGTGCCTGACTACCAATAAACATTAGTTTAAAACAAACCAGACAACCTGCCCAGACAGGTACAGGCAGGGTGAAACCTACACCTATGTAGTACAGGCCAAGTCTAATTTTCAAAAAATAAAAGCTTCAGAACAACAAAAGCACATTCATCTCAAACGGCATGCACAGAGGCAGGAGCTTCCTCTCCTGAGTGCTGAGGTTTGACCTGAAACCAGGGTTAGAAGGCCTTCCCACGTCTTTGGCCAGCCTGCTGAAATGTGAAATGAGAAGCCAGAAGCTCTCCTTAAAGGAGACTGTCAGAAGCAGACTACAATGAATTTAGAGAGCAGGTGGATGCATCACCAGCACCATTTAAACGCCAGTGCCTTTAAAAGCTACAGTAAGCCATCTAAATATAGACGAGAAGGAACACAAGTGAGTAACAGACAAACGGTCTTATAGGAAAGCATTTTAAGCTTGTGACAGCCACATTCAGCACATGTGCCTAAATATAAATATTCCATCACGGTTGCCATTCAGCCAGCCGTCCTGAAGTAGCTTTCTCTGGCTTGGAAGAACTAATGCAGACAGGTATTTTGATTCCAGCGTTGTTTCCACAGGTCTTAAATGCTACAAGGGTGATCAGTGCGGCTTCAAAAGTGGCCCAGGTGTCACTGCTATCAGCTACTCTAAAGGCCCCACCTCTCAAGACCCACGTGGATCAACCAAAGTTTTATAAGAAAATGGCAAGAAGTGAAAGAAGGAATGGGAGGGCTAGCAGGCTTTCCTTACGATGCCTCACCCTTCAATTCACCTATTCAGGTGGGTCACGAGCCTCTTTAGGGATAAAAGGCAAACTTCCTGCAAACAGGAGGGAAAAGCTTTTAACTTCAGTCCCTAATATGCAAAGCATTTTCAGTCTATGATTGGTACTTATGATCAACTGTGTCCCGTCACAGAAAACCCAGAAGATGAGTACAAGCTGATGTCAGGATGCCATGTCCATGTCCCCGTTTAATAAATAAAATGGGATTATTCACTATCTGACGCTTCTATCAGGTAGGAGGTAGTGCACAGAACAAATCCAGCTCGTCATTCTCAAGAGGCACCCGGCGTTTGTCCCAGGCACCGGCTCGAGTGAAGAACTCATCCCTAGGGTTTATGCATCAACAGAGAACATGAGCCAGTCGTCCCCAGCAAGTACACAACTCCTGTTCGTGTGCCTCAGTTTCCCGATTTGCAGGCCACCTCTCCCACAGGGAAGCCCACACACCCTGCGAGAACTGCGTTCAGCCCCCGCGCCTGCCCGACGCCCGCGTGCGGCGCGCACTGCAGGAGCTCCCCAAGCACTTGTGGAGCGAATGGAGGAAAGAAGGGGCTCGGCAGGGACTCGCGAGGGGCCCAAGACCCCTCCCCGGGCGCCCCGCGCCGCACGCCTCCTCCGCGGGCGAAGCGCCCTCCACCGACCGCGCCGCGCCCGGGGCCTCGCGCCACCCCCGCCCCGGCCTGGCCCCGCGGCGCCTGGCGACGGCCTCCCCAACAAGCGCGGCTCCGGTTCCCCGCCGCCCTGCGTGCTCCGGGCGGAGTGACCCTCGGCCCCCGGGGACCCCGGCCGCGCCCCCCGCACCTTCTCGCCCTCATCCGGGTTCTTGTCCGGGTGGTACTTGAGCGCCAGCTTCCGATAGGCCTTCTTGATCTCCTCCGGGGACGCGCTGGGCTTCACGCCCAGGATGTCATAGTACTGGGTCTCCTTCACCATCTTGTCTCTGCGGGCGCGCGGGCGAGGCCGGTCAGAGCGCCCCGGACGCCCCCGCCGGGACCCCGGCCCGCGCCCCGCCGCCCGCCCCCCGCGCCCGGCCGACCTCCGCGCCCGCCACCGCCGCACTCCAGCCACCGGCGCCTCCGCGGCGGGTTTTATTCGGCGCCGGCGGAAGCTTCCGTAAGGAGACCGTGACGCCACAAAGGCCTAGAACCTTCGCGGAGGTTCCGGCGGCGCCGCGGCGGGTTCGCGGCCCCGACCCCCGACGCCCGCCCCACGCGGCCCAGCCGCTCACCCGGACTTCTCGGGCGCCTGCTCCTCCGGCTGCCGCTCCGGCCGCCCGTCCGACTCCGCGGAGCTCCAGCTCTGACTGCCGCCCCGGGCCATGGCGGGGGCCGGAGAAGGCGGCTTCGGCCTGGAGGGCGCCCTCCGACGACCGTCCCGCCGTCCCGACGCCGCCCCCTTGCCCTTCCGCGGGTCCGTGGAGCCGGTTGGCTAGAGGGTGGGCGGCCTGGAGGGCTGTGTCGACCGGAGCCCTGCGCCGAAGGGTGGGACTGGGAGAGCTGCGCCCTGCGGTCCCCACCCGGCCTCTCCCGGGGGTGTGGCCGTTCCCTGTTGGGTCACAGTCAGGCTGTGCCCCAAGGTGCGCCTCAGATTGTTGCATTTTTGAGGGCGTTGGAGTGGGTAGGGGCCCTCTACCCCGTCATGGCCCCAAGGCTGAGGTGAACCCCTGACCTTCCAGATAAGTCGGTGCTGGCCCCAGAAGTGGACACTCGACTGCCCACCACTGGGAACCCTTAAGTCCCCCAGTAGTGAGCAAGTGATGTCCCCCAAGTCTCCCCAGGGCAGACAGCGCCCCCTCTTCTCCCAGGGGTGGGAAACCGGCTTCCCCCCTCTGCACATCATCAGCGAGCAAACACCAGGGCTGGGCCAGGCTGGTGGACCCAGCGTTATGCACTGGGGATCCCGTGGCCTGGACCCTGACAGGGCTAGGTGGCCCAGGACGCTTGCCTGGAAGGCTATAGGAATACACCTCGATTTCCTAGGCTGCTCCCAGCTTCCGATGGGTGCACAGGACTCCAGATCACAAACCGTTGCAGAAAACTGGGCGTGGAAAGCAGGCCCCAACGCTATCACAGAATTGCAGACCCCTGTCCCCCAACCCTGCCTTGGCTTCTGCCAGGGGAACACTTCGTGTGCAAGGAGGTCACCGCTCACCTCGCTGGGATCCCCTGGCCTTGTTTTAGGTTCTACCTCTCCTCCCTGTGTTCATTGGGGCCAAGAAATAACTTTTACTGTGCAAGAGAAATTCAACGGCTCGTTCTTGGGGACGTGGCTTTTTTTCTTAATTATGCCTTTTAGAGCGGAACCTCTCGGCAGAGATCTCAGAGCTGGAGGTCAGGAATTTGCTTTTGTCTAGACCTTCCCATCTGAGCCTTAGCCTCTCAACGCTTTTTTTCCATCAGCCAGACGTGGGCGTTGCCCTTGCCTGCCATTCTCAGAGGGCTCCTGTAAGGATCAAATGGGCTAAGTGTGAAGGCTCCTAGCACGGTGGGTCTCAAACCTGGCCCCTGAAAGAGATCACCTGGAATCTTCTAAAAATCCCTGTGGGCTGCACCCCAGACCTGTTACTTTAGAGCTTCTGGGGGTGGGGCCCAGGCATCAGTATATTTTAAGCTCCCCAGGTGGTTCCAGTGTGCAGCCGGAACTGCGATCCACTGCCCAGTGCCACATACTTGTCCAGATTCAGTACTCTGGACTAGTGGCATTCATCAAATGCGCATGTGCAGGAGAGGGACGGCTCAAAGACAGAGCCTAGAAACATAGAATGGAGCTATGAGTTTTGTATGACGGTGATTCTGGAGCCAGTGAGACCCAGACCTAGGTTCACGTCCCAGCACTGCTACTTCTGGCCGTGGCACTTGGCCCCACCTTTCTGAGCCTCAGTTTTTTCAGCCTTGTAACAAGGATGATATTCATTGTAACTGCTTCATAACTTTGTGAAACACCTGCTACATAGTCACAATGTTGATGCTTTTTTGGGGGGTGCGGGTGGCAGCTAAGGTAAAGAAGCTAATAATGATTCTCTTCTTGATGGAACCTAGCCAGGCTCCTCTGAGCCCTCTTCTTAACTAGGCTTCAACCTTGGCCTATAAAGACTGAACAGACAGCAGCACAGTTTCTGTTAACTCAAGGTCATATCCCTAAGATCACCAGTTCCCTGGCTATTTGGCACCAGAGACTAGTTTCATGGAAGACCGTTTTGTCACGGACAGGGTGGTAAGTGTGGGCAATAATTCTGTGATGAAGGCCTGGCATGGGGATTCGTACCTGTAATCCCAGCAGTTTGGGAGACCAAGGTGGGCAGAGCACTTGAGGCTAAGAGTCCAAGACCAGCCTGGCCAACATGGTGAAACTCCATCTCTACTAAAAATATAAAAATTAGCCAGGTGTGGTGGCATGCGCCTGTAATCGCAGCTACTGAGGAGGCTGACACAAGAGAACTGCTTAAATCCAGGAGGCAGAGGTTGCAGTGAGCTGAGAGTTCGCCACTGCACACCAGCCTGGGCAACAAAGCAAGACTCCATCTCAAAAAAAAAAAAAAAAAAAATGGGGGCTGAAAGTGTTCCACCTCAGATCATCAGGCGTTAGATGCTTATAAGGACCATGCAACCTAGATCCCTTGCACGTGCAGTTCACAGCAGGGTTCGAGCTCCTATGAGAATCTAATGCCACTACTTGGTTTCTGACAGGCCACAGACCAATACTGGTCTGCAGCCCAGAGTTTGGGGGCCCCTACCTAAGGCAACCCTGGCCCCAGCACCCACTCTTAAAGTACCTGTCTGAGAAAACTCAAGGCTGCCAAATTATTTACTGTTTTTTGGTTCCATCCAACACCTGAGGTTAGAGTCTTTATCTCCCAGTCTCTGTGGGAGGATGGCATCCTAACTTTGATCACTGGCAGCTAGCAGACACAGCTGATCTAGTGTCACTTACACTGACCAACCCTTTGTAATTTCTCACTTCCCCGATTCTGTTAAACCGGCTGCTTGTCTTTCTCCCTACTCCCTCATCCCCTTTTCAAAATGCCCTGTTACTTTTGTACGAATCAATGTTGAGTTCTGTTCATAGTAGACTGTTTACCCTACTGCAATAGTTATGACTGATTAAATTCTGTCCTTACCATCTTAGCTAGTGTCCAGCTTTATTTATCTTAGACAAAGCCTCCGACAATCTAGTAGATTGTTTCCCAGAATTCTGCATGGGAGGATTGGAGGCATCACGAAGACATTTCTATTTTGTCAGTTATGTTTATTTTCACAATGACCTTTTCATTATTGCAGCTTTTATTAAAAGTCGCATTGGCTTTTCACTCATAGTAAGCAATGTGAGGTTTCCTTTTTATTTATATTCTTTTAAAAAAAGAATAAAGAGTAAGTGTATGACAGTACCCCTAGTACAAGAAGAAAGTGACAGAGGTGATACTTGAATGACAGCAATTGGGGAAATGCTGATCCAGTTCCACCACTTCATTCTGCAGTTCGGGAGACTCTTAGACAAAGAAGTGAAATGCCATAGAACGGCCATTGTCCCCTGATGCCACGTGGAGTTTCCTTTCTCATCCAGTGTAGACGGAGAGTTGAAGCAAGCACAGAAGTAGGTTTCTCCCAGGGAATGCTGGGGTGAGCTCTCCAAGGAGTCTCCTGAAGAGGGAGAACCACACCTACCTGGGGAACAGGGTCAGGAAGGACATCATGGACAAGGAGCATGTGCCATGGACCAGGAAGTTAGAGTTCCCATGAGCAGCAGGGGAAGGGAGGGCAGCTATGAGGAAGGGACAGCAGGATAAATGCTCTGAGCACAGATGGATGAAGGCATTGCATTGGGAGTGAATTGAGGACAGGTGTGCTAGAGTCATGAATGCCTTGAGGAGGAGTTTGCTGCTCCTCTGATGGGCCCTGGGGAGCCATTGAAGATTTCAGAGCCGGTCCTGCCTCCTGGGAGGAGTAACTAGCAGAGTTCTCAGGGGCTGGGTGGATCTGGACATTCTGGGAGAGGCCTGAGCTGGGCATGCAGAGTTGAGAGGCAAGCCCAGAAAGAAGGCATCAACGGAGAGAGAGAACTCCAAGGAGAAGTGTCTTGGAGCACCTGCCTTTAGGAAATGGAAGGAGAACAGCCATCAGAGGGGCAGGAGGAGAGCCCAGAAAGTGGAGAGGACCAAACTCACGCAAGGCCAGAGCAGTGAGGGGTGGAGGAGACAGCCTGAGCGGCAGAGAGGCTGGGAATGGGGGAACCAGTACTTCAAGGGAGGGACATTAATCTATTAGCCCCCAAAACAGCAGTTGTCATTTCAAACCATTGTTTTAATATTGGGAGGGATTTCCGCTTGGAGAGGCCTCGATTTTCACTGGCTGCGTGACCCTGGGCAAATTACCTTTCTCCGAACCTCCATTTCCTCCTGTGCAAAATGGGGATAGAACATCTGCTTCACAGAATTGTTGTGCAGATGAATGGAGACAATGTATAAAGGGCTTACCATGCCCAGGGAGCAGTTGTTCTCTAAATGGAATTTCCTGATTTCATCACAACAGAGTTAGTGCACACCTGCTCTGTGTCCGGCTCTGTGCCGGGAACCAGCAATGCAGTGCCAGATTAAGGCTACGCCTGTCCTTGAGGAGCTCAGAGACTAACTGGGCCTGAACACCTGAATCCAACTAGTCTGGGTGACCCTTAGCACGGGCCGATTTTGCCAGCATTCCAACCCATAGGATTTTTTTTCTTTCTTTCTTTTTTTTTTTTTTTTTTTGAGATGGAAGCCTTGCTCTGTTGCCAGGCTGGAGTGCAGTGGCACAATCTCGGCTCCCTGCAACCTCCACCTCCCGGGTTCAAGCAATTCTTCTGCCTCAGCCACCCGAGTAGCTGGGACCACAGGCGCATGCCACCACGCCCGGCTAATTTTTGTATTTTCAGTAGAGACGGGTTTTCACCATGTTGGCCAGGATGGTCTCGATCTCTTGACCTCGTGATCTGCCTGCCTTGGCCTCCCAAAGTGCTGGGATTACAAGCATGAGCCACTGTGCCCAGTTCCAACCCACAGGATTTTCTAAGAATTTACACTGAAATTGTTAACCAATGCCATCTTACTTGAACAGAAAACCTGAGTCTCTGGCTACGTTCCTGTGGGCTAGGGCCTGGTCTCTGAGAAGTCACTTCCTCCTGGAATTTGGCCTTTACCCAGAGCTGGTACCTCCAGAGGTTGGGGCTGCCTCTGTTTGGGAAGAAAAAACTAAGAAAGTAAGGCAGTGGTCATCCTGCTGCATATTTGGACTTAGAGAGAAAATTCTGAGGTCCTCTCTTCAGGGCACCCATCTTTTGAGATCCCAGAGTCCAGAGAAAAGACATCCCTCCATCCTTCCAACACATTTCTAAAATGCCTTTTGTTTCCAGTGCTGCAAAAGGCTTTGGAAGCAAACTGGGAACAGACCTGTCTCCCCCACTCAGAGAACAAGAACAAGTCTACAAATAAAGCTCTAACTGTAGGAGCAAAGGAACAGTGTCCTTTTGAATTCTGGGTGGTCAGAAAGAGGAGATGACCTTTGCATGAATCCTGGAGGTTGAAAAGGAGCCGGCCGTGTAGGACTCGGGTTAGAGAGTTCCAGCTCAGGGAACAGACAGCACGTGTAAAGTTCCCACAGTGTGAAGAACCAGAAAGAAACCAGTGTTTCTGGAACAGAGATGGAGAGGGGGCATGGCCTTCAGGGTGGAGTTGGATTTTATCCTGCGGGCAGCAAAGGTGGGGGGTATACTTTAAAAATTTTGCTGTATATTTATTCCATAAATTTTTTTTTACTTTATTTCAACAAAATGACTATGTTGCTACAGACAGCATCTTTGCTACTTTGTGTTCTATTTTCAGTAATGCCATATTATAAAACATTAGCTCTCAGTTTCAATTTGGAGACATTTTGCTTCTCTGAGGTATAGCAAAATTCTCAAAGCAATCCTTCTTAGATTCAAAAATGAACCATGGATTTTATGTATCATGCTTGAACATCATAATGGAGTCTCATAAGATGATTGAGAGTTACTGTATAAATATTACAAATATTTTAATTCCATCATATAATTGCTATCATTTTTTTAAAAGTTTATAAAAACAGCTGACACACAATGAATTGCACCTAAAGTGTACTGCTTGCTGAGTTTTGATATACGTATATTCCCACGAAACCACCATCTACACTGAGACGTAAGCGTATCTATTGGGCCCAAATATGTCATCATGAGAGGGTATATATTTAAAAGCCTGGTATTGGTCAGCGGTCAAGCTGGAGCCAAGTTTATTTCCAGAAAATAAACCCATCAGCACTTCGGTTGTGATACTGGCTCCGTCAATTCTTGGCTGTGTGACCTTGGGCAAGTTACTTAATTTCTCTGCCTCAGTTTCTTATCTGTAAAAAAGTACCTACCTCAAGAGGTTGTGAGCAATATAAAAAGTTGTGTGTGTGTGTGTGTGTGCGCGCGTGTGTACCACACCCACACGTGTCTGTATATAAATTATAGGATGAAAACCTCTTGGACAGTGCTTGCCACAGCATTCAATAAATACTGGCCACTGTTGTTATTTGATACAAAGAGCTCCATACATACATCTGCCTAGGATTCTATTTGGAAATACAAGACGCCAAATAGAGTGGGAGGCTGAAAAACCTTCAGGGGAACTGGGCTGAGACACTCACCTCAATAGCGCCACTGTTCAAGGGTGCCTGGTGTGTGTCCAGTACAAGTTTCAGATCTTTCCCCAGCCTCGGCCAGTCCTGTCTCGGCAGCAATGGCCTGTGTGAAGTATGGTGGCTAGAAAATTACAGACTATTCCAGACCAGGAAGGAAAGTCGACTTCAGCTTTAGATACTTAGGCTCCAGCCTAGAGACGTTTCATCCCTCCTCGGTCACTTCTTCCCCGTTACTAAAGTTTGTGGATGTTCCTTGGAGTCTCCCAGACCTGTCTTGGCTTTAAGGCCAGCCCTCCTCATCCTCTGCCTAGCCCCCTCCAGTCACCCTCCTTCCATTCCGGAAGTCATAGACCTGCTCGGGAAGCTTTGATGGACCCCTGAATAGAATAATCAAATCCAAATCCTTCCCCTGGCATTGAAGATTCTCCAGGGTCTGAACTCAGCTCCCCGTCCTTGGCTCCGAGTCCTCAGAGCGCTGTGTGCACTGTCAGACTGGCGCGATGCTCTTCCCCAGCCTGGAAGGTTGACGGAAGCAGCCTGAAATCTGTTCAGAAGCAGAAAAACACTGCAGTTCTACTATGATGATGGTGAAGTAACATTTCTTTTTTTTTTTTTTTTTGAGACGGAGTCTTGCTCTGTCACCCAGGCTGGAGTGCAGAGGCGTGATCTCAGCTCCACCTCCTGGGTTCAACTGATTCTCCTGTCTCAGCCTCCCGAGTAGCTGGGACTGCAGGTGTGAGCCACCATGCCTGGCTAATTTTTTGTATTTTTAATAGAGATGGGGTTTCACCGTGTTAGCCAGAATGGTCTCGATCCCCTGACCTCGTGATCCACCTGCCTCGGCCTCCCAAAGTGCTGGGATTACAGGCATGAGCCACCGCACCTGGCCGAAGTAACATTTTTAAATGTGCATCTAAGTAGCTGGCATTCAGTTGTTCTTAGAATGGGAACTATATTTGGAAAAAATACATTGATGAGGTATTTCAGGTTCTAAGGCCAGGGCCTTAAAAGATGGTGGTGAAACTGCCCGGCATGACATGGGAAAGGAATTTGTTAGGCTCTCAGGAGGGAGAAAAATGAGAAGTAAGCAGGGAGAGGGAGCCTTGCAATCCCAGCACTTTGGGAGGCCAAGACGTGCAGATCACCTGAGGTCAGGAGTTCGAGACCAGCCTGGCCAACATGGCGAAACCCCATCTCTACTAAAAATACAAAAATTAGCCAGGTGTGGTGGTGCATGCCTGTAGTCCCAGCTACTCCGGAGGCTGAGGCAGCAGAATCGCTTGAACCTGGGACGCGGAGGTTGCAGTGAGCCAAGATAGTGCCATTGCACTCCAGCCTGGGCCACAAAGCAAGACTTCAAAAACAAACAAACAAAGCAAAAGGAGGCAGAGGGAAGAGACATGAGCCTGCAGGACGAAGAGAGGCTTGAATCAGGTGAGCCTGCTAGGCCCTGTCTCCTCACCAGCCCAGCCCATCTCACAAGTGTTTGGTGCTTGTGTGTGTGCAGGGCACAGTGAACGTGGGAGGAGGAGGTCAGCACATGCAGAGGGGGCCATGGAACCCTCCGCCCCGGAGAATGCGCAGGATCGCGAGGAAAGCTTTGGAGCGCTGTATGCTGTCAAATCTGAGGGATTCAATCCAATTTACCAAGTCTGGATGAGCAGATGGTTCCATTTTTTATTGTTACTGTCATTGTTGTTACAAAAAAATTACCCCTCAAAAAAGATACTCCCTCCTGGGAAAGGCACAGAAGAAAGAAGAACAGAATCTTGTTGCAGAAAAATAATATATATCCTTTAGAAATGTTTGCTTGGCAGAAACATATCTTTCATTTCTTTTTCACTGTTAACTGTTATGTGGAATGAGGCCCTAGAAAATGTTAGGCTCTGGCCAGGCATGGTGGCTCTCACCTATAATCCCAGCACTTTGGGAGGTCGAGGCAAGAGGATTGCTTGAGTCCAGGAGTTTGAGACCAGCCCAAGCAGCATAGTGACACCCTATCTCTACAAAAATAGAAAAATTTAGCCAGATGTGGTAGTGTGCACCTGTAGTCCCAGCTACTTGGGAGGCCGAGGTGGGAGGATTGTTTGAGCTGGAGAGGGTAAGGCTGCAGTCAGCCCTGAATGCACCATTGCACTGCAGCCTGAGCAACAGAGACCTACCTTTTCTCAAAAAAAGGTGAAAAGAAAACATCAGGCTCTGAATAAATCAATAAAGACGGCTAGTAACCATATTTTAGAAGTTCAACCATACTACTCTCACTGCTAATCCAAGAAATGCAAATTAAGACAATATATGATATTATTCTTTGCCAGTGAGGACTGAGGAACAGCTGAATCAATAAGGGAACCATGGGTCCCCGTACAGTGGAGACAAAGAATGCCCCATGTTCACCTGCTGCAAGCCTCACAGAGCAGGCCATCAAGGCCAGCTGGGACTAGGTGACAGGTGTCCCCACCTTGGGTGGTCCAACATCCAGGAAGAAGCAGTAAGTCCTCCTACACACCCAGGAACCAGAGGGCAGATCTGAGGAGCCAGGTCTGGGACAGAAAAGCACCCATCGAAAGGGTCCATTGTAACCTGAAAGGGGGCCACTATGTTAATTTTTAAATTTTCATAGAAGTTCATACATACATCACATACAGTAAAATGCACAATGCCTAAGTAGGCTGCCACATGTGTAGGCCTATGTGACCACGTGGATCAAGATATGGGCACTTCTGTCACCCCAGAAAGTCTCCTGATTCTTTTGAGTTCTGTCACCACAGACCGTATGTGTCTATTCATGAGCTCCGTAGAAATGGAACCGCATGGTAGGAGCTGTTTTTAGTCTGGCTCCGTTTGTTCGTTACACATTTTTGAGGTTCGTCCACGGCCCTGCATGTCTCATTAGCCCATTTGTCCCCCCGAGAAGCATTCTATTGCGTGGATATGTTGCAATGTGTTTATTCATTTTCCTGATGATGGACATTTGGGTTGTTTACTCTTGGTACAAAGAGCATCATGTATAAAGCTGCTTGCATGAATCTTTGTGCGAAGCTGTGCTTTCATTTCTCATCCACTCCCACACCTGAAAGTGGATATACCGGGTCACGGAATAGGTGTCTGTGTTACTGCTGTGTGAGGTCTCGCCTCGCTGAGCGGCGGACATCAGCTGGGTGACTCCTCACTCAACTCAATTCTGATGCTGCCTACCTGGAGACAGCCTCAGACCCCACAGGTCAGTATCACAAGACTTTCGATGCCCTCCCCCTGTAAGATGCCAATTGCAACCTGTGCTTCTGGCCAGCTATGAACCGGGGTTTCCACAACCCCCTCCTTGGGTTCAGTTAATTTGCTGGAGCAGCTCACAGAGCTCCAGAAGCACTTGAGTTCCATTTCCCAGTTTATTATACAGGCTGTTACGAAGAATGCAGATGAACAGCCAGGTGGAAGAGATGCACAGGGCCGGGCAGTGGGGAGGGCACGGAGCTTCCATGCCCTCTCTGGGTGCACCACCCTCCAGGAACCTCCACATGTTCAGCTCTCTGGAAGCTCTTCCGAACCCTGGCCATTTGAGCTGTGATGGAGGCTCCATTACACATTACATAAGTATGATGGATTGCATCATTGGCCTCTGCGATTAACCCAATCTTCAGCTCTTCTCCTTTCCAGGGTGGTCAGAGAGGCAGGGCTGGGTGTTCCTTTTTTTTTTTTTTTTTGAGACAGAGTCTTGCTCTGTCACCCAGACTTGAGTACAGTGGCCCAATCATAGTTTACTGCAACCTCAAACTCCTGGGCTCAAGTGATCCTCCTGCCCCAGCCTCCTGAGTAGCTAGGACTACAGGTGCATGCCACCATGCCCAGTCAATTTTTTATTTTTAGTAGAGACAAGGTCTCGCTCACTGTTTCCCAGGCTGGTCTTGAACTCCTGTGCTCAAGCAGTCCTCCCACTTCTGCCTCCCAAAGTGCTGGGATTGCAGGCGTGGGCCACCACACTGGCCAAGTTCCAGTCCTTTAATCGCCTCCCAAAGTGCTGGGATTGCAGGCGTGGGCCACCACACTGGCCGAGTTCCAGTCCTTTAATCGCCTGGTTGGTTGCCCTCGCAACCAGCTCTCATCTTGAGGCTATTCAAGAGCCCACGAAGAGTCACTTCATTAGAACAAAAGACGGTCCTATCCCCCAGGACGTTTCCAGGGATGTAGGAGCTCTGTGTTAGGAATCTGGGTCAAAGACTAAATATTAGAACAAAGGATCCTCCTAGCACTCCTATTTTCCCCAGGAAATTACAAGACTTTTAGTAGCTCTGTGCCAGGAACTGATGGTAGAAGCCAGTATGTATATTTCTTCTTATTTCACAACTGCTAAACAGGTTTTCAAAATGGTTATTCCATTGTATACTCCTACCAGCAATGTAGATGACTTCCAGTTGCTCTCAGTATTTGGCAGCACAACAGAGTATCATTCATGCATTCATTCATTCATTCATTTACTGAGACAGAGTCTCACTCTGTCACCCAGGCTGGGATGCAGTGGCACCATGATGCCTCACTGCAGCCTCCACCTCCCAGGCTTAAGTGATCCTCCCACCTCAGCCTCTCAAGTACCAGGGAACACAGGTGCATGCCACCATGGCCAGATTTTTTTTTTTTTAGAGATGGGATCTTGCTATAGTGCCCAGGCTGATCTCAAACTCCTGGGTTAGTGTGATTCTCCTGCCTCAGCCTCTCAATTAACTGGGACCACAGGTGCACGCCACCATGCCTAATTTTTTTTGTTTTTGTTTTTGAGACTGAGTCTGTTCTTTCGCCCAGGCTACAGTGCAATGGCGTGATCTTGGCACACTGCGACTTCTGCCCGGGTTCAGGCAATTCTCCTGCCTCAGCCTCCTGAGGAGCTGGGATTACAGGCACATGCCATCAAGCCCAGCTAATTTTTGTATTTTTAGTAGAGACAAGGTTTCATCATGTTGGCCAGGCTGGTCTCGAACTCCTGACCTCCAGTGGTCTGCCTGCCTCATCCTCCCAAAGTGCTGGAATTATTGGCATGAGCCATTGCACCTGGCCGTTTTTTGTTTTTGTTTTTAGAGATGGGTTCTCACTATGTTGCCCAGGCTGGTCTTGAACTCCTGGGCTTGTGGGATCCTCCTGCCTCAGCCTCCCAAAGTGCTGGGATTACAGGCATGAGCCACTGGACCAGGTCATCTCTCTTTAACTCTGGCCATTTCTGGTGAATGTGTAGTCATAGCTCATGTTTTAAAATTTGCATTTTCCTAAGAACCAATAATGTTGTGTATCTTTTTGTGCACTTATTGTTTCAAACAGTGATTGGAGTGTATCAGGGACCAGGGTAATCATGGAATGAGGTTCCCTGAAGACAAAATACCTTGGGCCAGGCGTAGTGGCTCACACCTATAATCTCAGCACTTTGTGGGGCCAAGGCAGGAGGATTGCTTGAGGCCAGGACTTCGAGACCAGCCTGGGCAACATAGCAAGAACCCCCCCGCCAAAAAAAAAAAAAAGACAAAACAGCTCGACACTGAAATTTGCATTTGTAGGCTTTCTCTTCCTATTTCTCTCACTGCTTTTTGTTGGCCATGGGTTGTGTTGGTGATGGAGAGGGCTGGGGAAGTTGTCTTGGTGTATTTGGGGGCTTAACATGGAAACCTTGGTGGGACATTATAGCTTTTAGCCACCTTGGACTCCACATGGCTCCTTTCCATGAGGCTTCTGGGCAATTCCATTTCCCAGATGCTCTGACTTCTCTCCGTGGCTGAAGAAACTCAGGACAGCTATGGCCACTCAGCGGCTGCATCGTGGGTGGGGGCACTGGCAGAATGGGCAGGATCCCAGGCCCAATAACACAGTATACTGAGATAATAGAAAACATTGTTAGTTTTGACTGTCCAGCACCGATCGTCTTTCTCAACAGGCCCTCGGAAAATTGTCTCTTTGTCATATTGACAGACACTGCTTTAACTTACTTATATGTGGAATCTTAAAAAATCAAACTCATAGCAGAGAATAGAATGGTGGTTGCCAGGGAGGCGGGGTGGGGGTGGGAAAGGGGAGATGTTGGTCAAAGGCTGCAAAGTTTCCGCTGGAAGAGGAATAGGTTTGGGGGATCTAATGAATAGAATGGTGACCACAGTTAATAACAGCATATTGCATGCTTGGAAGTGCTAAGAGGACATCTTAAGCGTTCTCACCACACACAAGAAGAGTAGCTACGTGAGTGGATGGATGTATTCGTTAGCTTGATCGTGGTAATCACTCTACAATGTACACATATGTGATATTATCACATTGTGCACCTTAAATATGTACAATTTTTTGTCAATTCTACTGCAATAAAAACAGAAGAAAAAGGACATTATCTCTCTTGGGGAGGGAGAGGGGTGAGCCCAGCCGAAGGAAATGCCTGCCTCCCATGACGAGGTTCAGAAGCCAGATCCAGCCTCTCCTGGCCCTGGTGTAGCCAAGGGTGAGGGCATGATCTGGGGTTTCCTAACAAAATAGATGTGCTCCTCTAGGACACTGGAACCCGAGAGAGTGATACCAAGAGGAATTGGAGGCGATTCTTGGCAGCTGTGGTGGGGCTGGGGTGGCAATACGCATGGCAATGGCAACCACCGTGCCTGGCTGACAAGGTGGTCGCCATGTGTATTGCTTCCCGGCTCCCTGGAGCTCCCTGGAGACTGCTCAGTCTCAAGCCTGGTGCCCCAGCCTCCTACCAATTCTGCCAGTCCTCCAACAGCCTTTCCGTTGGGTATGGCTATGCGACTCAAGTCTGGCCAATGGAAAGAGGAAGAACCATGTGGACGCCCCTTCGGGCCTGCAGACTTCTCTGGATGCTCTCTTCCCCGCCTGCTGGCAGCACGTTGGCTCGCCACCTGGGAGTCCAGGCATTGAATGGGTGGGACTGCCCTTGGCCCGGGTCCTGTACTGAGTGACTGTGATCCAGAGCGTCGCCAACTCCCCTCTCCCCAGCAGGAACCACTGTGTGGGGCTTGATGTGAGAAAGACATACATTTGCCACTGTAATTTGTGGATTTTCCCAGTACAACAGCCAATGGTGCCTTAACTCACGTAGCTAGCCAGAGCCAGTGTCTGTCGCCTGCAACCAAACACCCAGGCTGATCAAATATACCTCGTGATCACGGATATAAATCTGAAGGATACACACAAACACATTAACAATAGCAGTCTCCAGATGATGAAGTGATAGAGTGAGTCTTCTTTTTTTTCTCTCATCTTTTGAAACAGGTCTTGCTCTGTCACCCAGGCTGCAGCGCAGTGGTGCAGTCATGGCTCACTGCAGCCTCAACCTCCCAGACTCAAGTGATCCTCTCACCTCAGCTTCCTTAGTAGCTGGAGCTACAGTCTTGCTTCACCATACCCAGCTAATTTAATTTTTTTATTTTTTTATTTTTATTTTTATTTTTTTTAGAAACAGGATCTTGCCATGTTGCCCAGGCTGGTCTCAAACTCCTAAACACATACTATCCTCCTGCCTCGGCCTCCCAAAGCACTGAGATTTCAAGCGTGAGCCACTTGGCAATTGGACGAGTCTTTCTTTCTTTCTTTTCTTTTTTCGAGATAAAGTCTCACTCTGTCTCCCAGGCTGGAGTGCAATGGCATAGTCTCAGCTCACTGCAATCTCTGCCTCCCGGGTTCAAGCGATTCTCCTGCCTCAGCCTCCCAAGTAGCTGGACTTATAGACATGCACCACCACACCTGTCTAATTTTTGTATTTTTAGTAGAGGTAGAGTTTCAACATGTTGGCCAGGCTGGATTGGAACTCCTGACCTTGGGTGATCCACCCACCTCGGCCTCCCAAAGTGCTGGGATTACAGGCGTGAGCCACCACGTCCGGCCTTATTTTCTTGTTTTGCTTTTCTATGCATTTCAATTTTTTTTTGCAGGAACATATGTGCCTTATATAATTAGAAAAGAAAACCATTTAAAATAGGCAGATTTGGATTCTCTGAGAACAAATTGGAGATGGAGAAACACTAGCCTTCACACAAAAGGCCAGAAAATCGAGAGAACCCGTTGGATTTGCAAAAGCAGTGGACCACGGCCGCTGGGGTCTTCTCTGAGTGACTCCGCTTCAAGGCCAGCAGTTCCTCCAGCTGTTTCTCATGCGTCGGGATCCTTACCCATTTCCCATGTGCTCTCATACTGAGCTGAGCACAGCATGAAAGGCTGGACCTCCACTCAGCTCAGCAAGGCTTTCCTGGCACCTGCTCTTCACACAAGGCACTGGGAGACCACGTGGGAGGGATGACAGGCCCCCAGGGCATTAGCCAAGGCCCCTCCCCAGATGGCCACAGTGCAGCCCCCTCACGCTGCAATCCCTACCCAACCCCCAATCCCTGGGCCTCATAGGCAGGGGCAAGCCTGAGGCCCCCCTCAGCGAGGTGAGGCTCTCAGAATAAGGTCCCTGTGACCTGGAAAGGTGGGATCTGCTTTCCCAGGGCTCCCCTTCCAATAGCTGAGGGCACTTTTCACTTCCTCTTCCCATCTGCCCAGTAGGGTGGGCACGGTCACCCTCACTTTGCCAGTGACAGAGCGAAGAGTGGAGGAGGTACGGTGACCTGCCCAAGTTCACACACACTGAAGTGGGGACTCCGCCAGAATTCTAACCTGACTGAGTGATCCCGAAACCCACCGCGTTCTTTCTGGTCCACAACACACCTGTCTCCGAGGCCAAGGTCAAATAATTGGGCTGTTAGTAATGGAGCCAAATCACGGCGTGACGGCTCTAACAAGGAAGCAGGAAAACGTCTCTGGCTCCAACAAAATCTTGAGCTCTCTCTCTCTCTTTAAAATACGGAGTCAGGTTAGTTCCAGCATTCTGCTGAATTTCTGCAAAAATCATGTAATCCACATAGACACCTTCCCAATTTAAGGATAGAGAAAACTGAGACCCCAAAAGGGGCCACAACCAGCCCAGCATGCACATTGTCACAGTGCAGGCATGCTAAGGCTGGAACCCGGGACTTCTAACTCTAAGCCGATGTCCCTACATCACGTAGCCACCAAAATATCCCCCAGCACTGTAGTACATTCATTAATAATTTAAAAAACAAACGTATCATAAATACACAAAGAAAATACACACTCCATAAGTGCATAGCACAATAAATTATTACAAAGCAAACACTCCTGTTTAACCTATGTCCTGCACTCCACACGCCCCTGTGCCATCTGCCAATCACTCTGCCCTCCGCCACCCCAGGGGAACCCCATCCTGACTTCCAGCATGCAGATTCATTTTGCCTCTTTGTAAACATTAAGTAAACGGAGCCAGGTCTTTTGTCTTTTGTATCTGGCTTCATTTGCTCGATATCAAGTTGGTGAGAATTATCAGTGATGCCGGGTGTCATGAAAGCCCATTCATTCTCATTGCTGTTCAGTGTTCTGTTGTAGGAACATACCACACTTTTTTTTTTTTTTTTTTTTTTGAGACGGGGTCTCATTCTGTCGCCAGGCTGGAGTGCAGTGGTGCGATGTCGGCTCACTGCAACCTCCACCTCCTGGGTTCAAGCGATTCTCCTGCCTCAGCCTCCGGAGTAGCTGGGATTACAGGCCTGCGCCACCATGGGGTTTCGCCATATTGGCCAGGCTGGTCTCGATCTACTGACCTCAAGTGATCCACCCACCTCGGGCCCCCAAAGTGCTGGGATTACAGGCGTGAGCCACTGTGCCCGGCCAACATACCACACTTCAGCCACCCGTTCTCCTCTTGGTGGACATTAGGGTTGCTTCTAGTTTGAGACTATCATGGCTCTGCCACAAGCATGCTGGGGTGTGTATTTCGGCACATGTATGTTCACACTTCTCTTGGATATACCCCCTGGGAGGAACTGGAGTATGGGCTGGGGGTGGCACCTCAGTGCCCCTCTTACCTTCTCTCAGCATGCTTCCCCTTCAGGGGAGACTCCTGCTTGGTGCTTTGAGAAACCCCAGGTGGCCCCCCACCCCTCATTCCCATGAGACCCTCAGGCTGCCCTGCTGGGAGAGGGCAGTGGGCAGCCATGGCACAAATTTGCTGTAGCCAAGTGGCCGCTGGGCTGGCTCTGGCACATCTGTTGCAAAGTGCTTTCCTCTGAGCGCTTCAGATAAGTCTTTTTTCAATTAAACAAAAGCTCTGCAGCTGCCGGTTAGGAACTGCTGCTGTTCAGGCTGCCAGTTAGTGATAATCTGCTCATCCTGCACTGGCCTCTAATCCAGCGTGGCAGCTGGAGTGACCTCCAGTGATGTGTTACAGCCCCACCCAAGGCAGGGGCTGCACTTCTCTTTTGCACTCTCTCCCCATGGCCTAGCACGGTCCTGGCATGTAGAAAGCTTGGTAAATATTTGAATCCAGCTTTCTAAAATGCCAATGGGACAATGTTGCTGGAAGCCCCAGTGCCCACGTGGTGCTTGGGTAAGAGCGCTGTATTAATTTCCTGTAGCTGCCCTAACAAACGGTGTGAAACAACGCACACTTATCACACCAGTCAGCAATCCAAGGCAAGTCTCATTGAGCTAACAATCAAGGTGTTCCCAGAGCCGTATGCTTCCTGGAGGCTCCAGGGGAGAATCTGTTCCCTTGCTTTGTCAGCTTCTGGAAGCCGCCTGCATTCCTTGGCTCGTGGCCCCCTTCTCCATCTTTATTTATTTATTTTGAGATGGAGTCTCAATCTGTTGCCCAGGCTGGAGTGCAGTGGCGTGGTCTAGGCTCACTGCAATCTCTGCCTCCTGAATTCAAGCGAATCTCCTGCCTCAGCCTCCCGAGTAGCTGAGATTACAGGCATGCTCTGTCATGCCCAGCTAATTTTCTTTGTAGTTTTAGTAGAGATAGGGTTTCACCATGTTGGTCAGGCTGGTCTCAAACGCCTGACCTCAAGTGATGTGCCCGCATCAGCCTCCCAAAGTGCTGGGATTGCAGGCGTGAGCCACTGCACCCCGGCAAACATGGACATCTTTGGGGCCATAATTCTGCCTATTTCAAGCCCCAAACCTTGGCCTGGCAGCAAGGCCTCAAGCCTATGAAACCCCATTTCCCTCCCCTCAGTCCAGGCCTACACCCTCCTCTCCTGGCCTGGCACCGTCCCCTCGGTCACTCCATGTGGCTTGCACTTTTCTACCTTTCTCCTAGAATTCTCATGGCCCAAAACTCAGTGCCTTTGATCCAGGCGCCACTAAGTCACCTTCACCAGAAAGCCATTCCTGATCCTGTAGGTAAGAGCGGCCTCGTCTCCTCTGTCCCACACATGGCTGGTGGCTTGGACAGGTGGTGTTGCTTGGGTGCAAAGCCTGGCTCTGTCATTTGCTGTCCCTGTGGCCACCTTAGGCAAGTTAAGATCTGTGTGTCTTAGTGTCCTATCTATAAAAAAGGATAATAGCGGTTTGATAAGGTTGCACAAGGACTGAGAGAACGTGCATAAAATGCTTTAGCACAGAGCTGGGGCACAGTAAAACTTGATTTACAAAACAGTATTGTTTCATTTGCTGCTGATGTCTAAAGCTCACTTCCTAGCTGGAGTTCCTAGTAACTCCTTATAAGTTCACCTGTATTATTCATCCCTGTGCCCCCAAGGTGTTCCCTGCAGATCATCAGTGCTCGTTAATTTGTGTTGGAGGGATGGAGGGATGGATGCCTGGTCACGTTTATTCACGCTCATCCATCTGAGTGTGGTCAGACCATGAGGCCAGCAGAAAAGCCAGGCTCCTGCGGCCCCCACCTGAGCAGAAGTGGCAGTTTAGCTGGGAGTAGCAGGAGGTGCAGGAGTCTCCATGGATATATGAGGAAGTTGGGGAATGGGGGGTATCTAGAAAGGCTTCCCAAAGGAGATAAATACGGCAAGCTGGGGTGGGAGGAGGCAGTGGGGCGTCTGTCCTCTCTACGCGGGCCCAGCCCTCAAAAGTATCAACTTGGCCGGGCGCGATGGCTCACGCCTGTAATCTCAACACTTTGGGAGGCTAAGGCAGGTGGATCACCATAGGTCAGGAGTTCAAGACCAACCTGGCCAACATGGCGAAACCCCATCTCTACAAAAAATACAAAAAAATTAGCAGGACGTGGTGGCATGTGCCTGTAATCCCAGCTACTTAGGAGGCTGAGACAGGAGGATCCCTTGAACTAGGGAGTCAGAGGTTGCAGTGAGGTGAGATCGCGCCACTGCACTGCACTCCAGCCTGATGACAGAGTGACATTCCATTCAAAAAAAAAAAAAAAGAGCTCTCCCCAACCCTCTCTCCTTTCGTGTCATCCTCTTTGGCATCCACAGCCCTGCAGTGCGAATGTTCTTTATTAAGGTGGTGAGGCCCTGAAGGACGTCAGTTAGAGATGCTGACAGTTCCTGGGGATAGGGTGACTCTTCTTGCCAGGGACCCTCCTGAGTCCTCAGATAGGGCTGATCAAGGCTGCCCCCAGCTGTTGCCAAGCAGCCAGGATGGCAGCTCTTCTCCCACCTGTGATAGGGGCTTTGCTCTACTTTCTGGGAGTGGGGGCAAGGTCTGTCTGGGTTCTGCCTGAAAGAGAACCTCATAAAGAATGAAGCTCCCAAAGTCCTACCAGGCAGGAGTGGTCTGTTGGGGTGATCAGATTCTTGTTTGGGAAAAGGAAAAAAATATACTTTTTTTTGGGTAACATGACAGAAAAGAGCACGAATTCATTGAGCTGTAGCTGCCCTGGACGGTGAGTTTCTCCCGGCTCCTTGAGAACAAGCACAGAAGGCCCTATTCCCACGGTCAATGCAGCCACCACACACTCATCACCGGCTGCAGAGCCCTCCTCTGAGCTCCCACCCAGCAGCCTGGGAGGCACTTGGCCCTGGAGGTAGAGGCCTGGGTCAGAGGTCAGCCTGCTTGCGTTCTGAAACTGGCTTACTATGGGACCTTGGCATGTCCCAGCGCCCTCAGCATCCCCATTTGTGCAATGGGGGGTTATAATAATGCCTCCTGGCAGGACTGTCCTGAAGCACAAGTCAAGCCTTGGGGGTGATCATCTGGCATGGCTCTGGACACCACTGTCACCTCCTTCTCTCTTGTTTTGGAAGTCCAGGAAGCAGCTCTCACACCTGAGTGCAAACTCATCTGGGCACGTCTTTCTTCCCAGCAATCGCCCTCTGGACATCAACAAGCCAGGGCTGGGAGAGGAAAGGCTCAGCTAGAATCTCAGAGGGCCCCAGCCTGGTTCAGCCAAAGACGCTCCCCCAGTCCCCCACTTCCAGGCCTTAAAAGTTTGTCATTAAGTAGGACATGGGGTTTGAGGAGGGGACCAGGTTCTCCATGCTTGGCTGTTCAGCCCCATGGTGAGCAGCGCTGATCTGCCCCAGCCCGCCTTGGCCCTGCCTTCTGGCTGCCTGGGCCGTTTGCCAGGACTCCTGGGCCTTGGCTCCCCATTCCCAGACACATCCACCTGCCCAGGCAGAAAAGATACCGCTTTCTGAGATCCCCGAAGAAGCTATTCCCAGGTATTCTCAGGCCGGTGCTCGGGCTCTAAGAAAAAAATTTGCATATTCCCTCCCCCGTCACACCCCCTCTGTCCCTGTGTAATCCACAAAACTTCTCTGTCCTGGCCAGGTTACTTCCTCTCTCAGGCCCCAGTTTTCTCATCTGTAAAAGGAAGGCAGAAGGCTAGAAATGCCTCTAAGCCCTTCCAGGTGTGACAGTCACAGACGCCACCTGGGCTAAGTGCCCACTGGGTTTGTGTTCAGTCAGTGTAGTCATCTTACAGGTAAGGAAACTGAGCCTCTGAGACATGGAGGCCTCCCCCAGGGTCAGGCAGGCTGGAATGAATTCCTGTTGACTGTCAATCCCGTGCTCCTTCCCCAGCCTCAGGCCACTCCCCCAAGGTCAGGGGCAGCCAGCAGAGGAGGCACAGCGTGTGTAGCAACAGGCATCCTCAGCTGCCAGGCTCTGTCGTTGGTGAGAGCCCTGGAAAAAGTCGCTCAAATCTCCATTTTTCTCTTGATGACCTGCCTCTGTCCCACTGTCCAGAGCATTCTCAGGCCCCAGGGCACTAAAAACAGCGAACACTAAATTTTTCTTTTTTTTGAGACAGGGTCTTGCTCTGTCATCCAGGCTGATTACAGTGGTGCAGTCTCAGCTCACTGCAGCCTTGAACTCCCAGGCTCAAGCAATCCTCCCACCCCAGCCTCCTGAGTAGCTGGAATTATCAGTATAATAATAGTGCCACCATGCCTAATTATTATTATTATTATTATTAGAGAGGAGGTCTCGCTATGCTGCCCAGGCTGGTCTCAAGCTCCTGGACTCAAGCAATCCCTCGTCTGACTCCCCAGATGCCAGAATTACAGGCGTGGGTCACTGCACCTGGCAATGAACTCTAACTGAACATTTACATACCTTCCGTATACTTAACTCTCTGCAACCTCCCGAACTAGGAATCATTATGACTCCATTTTACAGATGAGAAAACTGAAGCACAGAGAGGTTAAGTCATGTATCCAATGTCAAACAGCTTATAAGCATCTGTCTGATCAGAGATTCTCTAGAAAACAGAGCCCAAGGCAAAGCTTATTCCTAAGGCTTTGTTAGAAGTGCAATCCTAGGGCACAAGAGTCTGGAAAAAAAAAAAAAGAAATGAGGCAGAAAAGGAAGGAAAGCAAATGCAAGGTAGCTGCATCTCAGTTGCATTCTGAGCTGTTCACCGTTGCACAAGGAAACATAGATCTTTGCTGTGTCCTGTAGGTGACCCAGACAGACCATTCTGTTTTGTGGAGAAAGGAGGGAACTCGTGGCTGTTTGCTTCCTATCCCCAGTCTCTCCACAGGAGGGAGCCAGTGCAGCGTGAGCCACGAGGCTCGCCCCCCTCATAAGGGAGGTGGAGAGGGGATCCTTCCCAGTGGCAGAGCACCCCTCTCCCCTTTGTATTTAGTTGTTACCCCTGTCCTGCATTGCACCCGTCATCCTGTGGTCCGTTTTGTCTCTGCTGGTTTCAGTCAGGGGTTCTGCCCGTGACAATCAGGACTCTCCATTTTACAGAGGAGGAAACTAAGACTCAGAGAGGTGACTTCGCCTGGGTCATGAAGCTCATCCAAAAACCAGTGTGTTCAACCTCTGCCCCCTACGTGGTCCAGATGCGGAGAATGCAGGTCACGTGGCCCTTGATCCAGGTCTTTCCTAGTGAGAAAAGAAGGTGCCTCCTCTGCAGAGGCTGCCCAGGCATCTGGGTTCGGCCCCTTCCTCCTTCTTCCCTGAGCCTCCAAAGGGTTCCATCTTCCATGGTCTCCGTTGCCCACGCTAGCTCGGTCCTGGTGTATTAGAAACCTCTATGTGCTACGTTCTTTTGCCCCTGCTCTCAGGAAAGCTGTGCCCTCCTGACCTACACCTCGGAGAATCTGAGTCCCTGGGAAAGGAGTTTCAATCTCCAAAAATCTCTGGGTTTTATCTATTTTATTTTATTTATTCATTTTTCGAGACAGAGTCTCACTCTGTCACCCAGGCTGGAGTGCAGTGGTGTGATCTCGGCTCACTGCAACCTCCACCTCCTGGCTGATTCTCCTCCCTCAGCCTCCCAAGTAGCTGGGACTACAGGTGCCCACCACCACGCTCAGCTAATTTTTTTATTTATAGTAGAGACAGGGTTTTACCATGTTGATCAGACTGGTCTTGAACTCCTGACCTCAGATCATCTGCCCACAGTGACCTCCCAAAGTCGAGTTTTATCTAGAGCCGGAGGAAACCCCACCCAACTCCATGTAGACAAGGCCCAGGACCCAAACCCCGCCCACTCCCAGGACCCAAACCCCGCCCACTCCCAGACCCAAACCCCGCCCACTCTCAGGACCCAAACCCCGCCCACTCCCAGGACTCAAACCCCGCCCATGCCCAGACCCCAAAACCCCGCCCACT
>NW_016108052.1:590444-597306 GCF_001604975.1 Cebus imitator
GACCCAAACCCCGCCCACTCCCAGGACCCAAACTCCGCCCACTCCCAGACCCAAACCCCGCCCGCTGCATGTAGACGGGGCCCGAGGGAACACAAGTGCGCCCAGAGCCTCAGTGCCCTCCGGAGCACAAGGGTCTCACAACCGGCCCGAGACCAGATGTCCAGGGCACACTGCGGTGGCTGACGGAGGCCTCCTGGGGGCACAGGAGAGAGGACTGCTCTTTCTGGAGATGGAGGCCATGTCACAAGATCCCAGTCCTGCGGAGACCACTGCGGGTGGGAGGCACTGCGGCCAGCAGGGGTCAGCAGAGGCCCATTGTTCCCCTGCTCCTCCTCCACCCAGAGGACTGTGAGGCCTCAAGCCAGAGCCCCAGATGCCATTATTTACAAATTTAAAAAGAAAAAACAATCGTCTCCTGGTAATACATACACATGAAAACAAAACAGTGGCCCAGAAGAGCTAATGCTGAAAACATGCAGCAATGAAGCTCCCACCAAAGCCTCTGGGCTCATTTAAAAAACAAAACCGAAAACACTAAAACCTCTTTCTTGAGGGAGGCAGGCCGATTGCTTGAGCCCAGGAGTTCAAGACCAGCCTGAGTAACATGATGAGACCCCTCCCCCATCTCTCCAAAAAACGAAAAAGAAAAAAAAAGAAAGGAAAGAAAAGGTAGTTTCACGTGAATTTCAACATGCATTGGGAAATATCTATACATTCATTTTTATATACTGATATAGAGTCCTTCACTTTGAGATTTCACAGAGATAATTGCTTAGAATAAAGCTATTTCATATTAAATTATAAAAGTTAGTTGAAAATATTAAATGATGTACAATACCCCAGAGGAAAGCAAAATATGGCAAAACTCACGAAGGTGATTAAGAAATGGATTGGAAAACAGTGGTCTTCATTCTTGAAGTTGAAAACCAGTGAGCACAGCAATCACGTCTATGACAGTGAAGCCTGGTGCACAGGCGTTTGGCCTTACATGCACAGCAGGCGCAAACTTTCATAATCAACAGACTCAGGTGGCCAAAACTGCAGTTTTAGTTTCTGTAACTCAATGGGGAAAAAAAATTTACAGCCCTCCACGCTTGCTCCTAATGGCAGGACATTTAATCTGTTCGTTTCACAAAAACTCCTTCACCTTCAAGTTTAAAATTAGCCAAATCCTAGCATCCCATTTCTAGGAATTTATCTTAGAGACAGACTAGCTCAAGTACGAACCATGCAAGGACAAGATTATTCATCACAGCTTCATCTGTAACAGCACAAGAGTGAAAACAACCTCAACGTTCATCCCACAGGGCTGTTGAAGTGCATCACGGGCCGGCCTTTCTGTGGAATGCTGTACGCATCCCCCAAAAAGAGAACCAGAAAGCTCTCCAGGCAAAAACATGAAAAGCTCTCCAGCAAATACTGTCAAGTATATGAAGCAAGATATGAAATTGTGTATGCCATATGTTAGCACTTGTATGTATATATCCAAGATATTTCCAGAATGATGCCAAAAAAAAATTTTTAACAGTGGTGGCTCTGGAGAAAAGAAATGGGTGAGGGATGGCGGGCAGGGGGACAGAAAAGTGGGAAGAAAATTTAACTGTGAAGCCCTTTGTACCTTTTTAAAAATTTTACTGAGGTGAAATTCACATAACATTAAATTCACCATTTTAAAATACACAGTTCATGGCTGGGCATGGTGGCTCACACCTGTAATCCCAGTACTTTGGGAGGCTGAGGTAGGAGGATTCTTTGAGGCCAGGAGTTCAAGAGTAGCCTGGGAAACATAACAAGATCTTGTCTCTACAAAAACGATTAAAAATCAGCCAGGCGTGGTGGTACACGCCTGTAGTCCCGGCCACTCAGGAGGCTGAGGTGGGAGGATGACTGACCTAGGGGGTCGAGGCTGCAGCCAGCTACGATCATACCACTGCATTCCAACCTAAGCAACAGGATGAGATCCCGTCTCATAAAAAGTGTACAATTCAGTGGCATTTGGTACATTCACAGCGTTGTGCAACCATCATCTATCATCTCTATCTCTCAAAACATTTTCATCACTCCAAAAGGAGACCCCATGCCTACCAAGCAGTCAGTCCCCTTTGTAAATTCTGCATGCTCCACTGTATCAATCAGCGTTCTACAAAGAAGAGACGGCCCCCTTAAAAGGGGCAGGTGAAGAAGTTAAGGAAGGGGCAGAGAGGTGAGGACAGTGTCAAGGGAGCCACAGGGGATGATGAGGCAGCCACAGGGAGCTAGACACTTCTGACCTGAAGGACCTGGGGTGGAACTGTTCCCCCTGAGGCCACAGCTGGCTGGAGGGGCTGCTGCCAAAAGTGTGGCCAGCAGAGAGGACGGGAGGAGAATGAAAACTCCCACCTTCCCTTCTGTCCACCTTCTGCTGTCCTGCCACCGCCCAGCATTGGCCTGACAACCAGAGTCCAGAGGCCAGGAGCCCAAGGGATGCTCACACAGGGCAGCGCTCGGGACAGAGCCAGGGAGAGAGGAGAGAGGGAATCTGGGGCAAACACAATAACTGGCATGTTGCTTGTGTTTATCTTCCAAAATGAAATTAACCATTTAAAAAGTTCAGTTGAACCCGACTCCATTACGCCCTGAACTTTTCAGCACCATGTCCCAGTCTTGAGCTTCTGTTGAGATGTACCCTTTGTCCTGGTTCCCAAGTGGGGTCAGCCCTCCTCGCAGTGACGGCAGAGTGACCATGTTCCCATCCGCCTCTGTTGCCAGCCCACCTCCTGCGGCCACCTGACCCTCAGTTCACTGCCTGCCCTGGCGAGGGGCTCTGCCAGGCCTTTTTGCTCTTGGCTCCTTGAAGCCATCTCTCCTCTGTGGCGTATGCTGGGCACTCTGGGGCCCTGCTGCTTTCTTGCACAACCTCAGGTCCCCGTTATGCTCAGACCTGGAAGATCCGCCCAGGGGAAGTCTGTCTTTTCAAGGTCCTCCCCAGGGCCTTGCTTCTGTTTGAACTCTCTTCTCCTTCCTGGTTCCCTGGATCCAGAAGAATCTGAGGGATGGTGGGGGGCAGGGGGGCTGGAGATGGAGAATTTACACATTTTTCCAAACCTTCCCAAGCTTTCATCTTGACCAAGTCTTCTGAACTTCAGAGCTGAGAATCTGATGTCTTTTTCTCTGATTAAGGTTCTCCTCGGGTGGGGAGACGCTGACTGGTCACTTGCAGTGGCGTCTCATTTGGTCCCTCCAATCAGCCCATGGGCAAAGGGCTCCCCATCACCTTCTCACGTCCAGTGGGAGCTGGTGGCCACTTTGGCTCACCCCAGGCCATCAACCTCATGATTCAAACAGTTAAAACTGTTGGGAGGCCAAGGTGGGCGGATCACGAGGTCAAGAGATTGAGACCATCCTGGCCAACATGGTGAAACCCCATCTCTACTAAAAATACAAAAATTAACTGGGTGTGGTGGCATGTGCCTGTAGTCCCAGCTACTCGGGAGGCTGAGGCAGGAGAATCACTTGAACCCAGGAGGCAGAGTTTGCAGTGAGCCGAGATCACACCACTGCACTCTAGCCTGGCGACAGAGCGAGACTCTGTCTCAAAAAAAAAAAAAAAAACAGTTAAAACTGAGGCCAGGAGAGGACAGAGATCTCAGTGGCCCTTCAAACACAGGCCTGTGGCCTGTACCCCAAGTTTGCTAGAAGGCAGCCCAGCTTTTTCTTGGTCACCCGCCTTCACCAGTCAGACGGCAAGACAGCATTACCTGTGGCCCAGCTGGATCTGTTTCTTCTTGGGAACATCTCATAGGTATCCCCACTAACACCTCCTGTACACAATGTACATGGAATTGAATTGTGTCCCCAGCAAATTCATGTCTACCCAGATTCTCAGAATGTGATCTTTTTTGAAAACAGCGTCTCTGCAGTTAAGATGAGGTTCTATGGGATCAAGGAAGGCCCTTCTCCAATGACTGGTGTCCATATAAGAAGAGAAAATACGAACATAGACTGCTGTGGTTGGAACATTTCCAACAAATTTCATATGTTGGAAACTTAACCCCAAAATTTATATCTTGATTGGAGGTGGGGCCCTTGGGAGGCAATTAGGACTAGGTAAGGACATCAGGGTGGGGTCCCATGTTGAAACTGGAAACTTTATAAGAGGAGGAAGAGAGACCTGAGCTGACACTACACTCTTGCCCTTTCACCATGCAATGCCTTCCATGTTATGATGAGCAAGAAAGCCCTCACCAGATGATGACACCTTAATATTGGACTTCCAGCCTTCAGAGCTGTAAGAAATCAATTTCTTTTTGGGTATTTGTTTTGGCGTTTCTAAAAATTTGTTTGTTTTGTTTTTTGAGGCAGGGTCTCACTCTGGTTGCCCAGGCTGGAGTGCAGTGGTGCAATCATGGCTCACTACAGCCTCCACCTCCCAGGATTCAGTGATCATCCCACCTCAGTCTCCTAAGTGGCTGGGACCACAGGCGCACACCGTGGTGTGGCACCCAGCTAATTTTGTTTTATTTTTTTGAAGATACAAAGTCTCACTATGTTGCCCTGGATGGTCTTGAACTCCTAGGCTCCAACAATCCTCCCATCTTGGCTTCCCAATGTGCAGGGATTACAGGCACGAGCCACCGCACCCAGCCTATTTTCTTTTTTTTTTTTTGAGACGGAGTTTCGCTGTTGTTGCCCAGACTGGAGTGCAATAGCACGATCTCGGCTCACCGCAACCTCCGCCTCCTGGGTTCAAGCAATTCTCCTGCCTCAGCCTCCCGAGTAGCTGGGACTACAGGCACGCACCATCATGCCCAGCTAATTTTTGTATTTTTAGCAGAGACGGGGTTTCACATTGTTGACCAGGATGGTCTCGATCTCTTGACCTCGTGATCCACCCGCCTCGGCCTCCCAAAGTGCTGGGATTATAGGCGTGAGCCACCGCGCCCGGCCCCAGCCTATTTTCTTTATGAAATACCCAGTCTGAGGTATTCAGTGATAGCAACAGACAATGGACTAAGCCATAGACACAGAGAAAAGATAGCTATGTGAGGGCAGAGGCAGAGGATGGAGACGCACATGCAAGCCAAGGAACAGCCAGGACAGCCAGTGACCCCCAGCAGCTGGGAGAAAGGCAGAGTCTGCCAGAGCCCTCTGAGGGAGTGTAGTCCTGGGCATGTCTTGCAACTTCCGGCCTCCAGAGCCCTGAAAGAATACCTTTCTGTTGTTTCAAGGCATCCACTTTGTGAAACTTTGTTACAGCAGTCCTGGGGGATGAATACATGGTCTTAGAGGGGAGACTCCTGGTATTCAGAAAAAGGTCTTGTCCTGTGTGAATTTCCCATCTCTTTATGGCTGCCTGGAACCCACCCTTAACGCGCTTCTTTTCTTTAGAGGAAGAGGCAGATCCAGGCTTCTATTCAGGTGTCCCTGGAAAGTCACGTTCCTCCGTCGGCTCTACCGTGTCGTCAGTGCAAATGCTTCTGTAGACCATATGACAGCCCTCAGTGTTGGAAATGTCTCCTTCCTTCCCCCAGGATGAGTTCCCTCCTCGGATCTCTAGCCTCCATGCGGGACCTGGGGGAGGTGGACTGGGTGGGTGAGGTCCCTCCCAGGGCGGCATTCAGCAGGCTTCGAGTCAAGGTTGCAGAGTGCATGCGGCCACTTCAAGATGTGGGTCTGGATTTGTGCTGAAAACCGCTATGGCCTTTTAAAGCCAGTGAGGAGGTTTTCTGGGGGCCCAGAAGCCCTGAGCCCATTGGCCAGACCTCCTGGGAGAACCGGAGCAGATTTGCATCAAAAAGAACACTGGCTTCATTGAAATTCTCCTCATTTTGAGTGAAACAAAACCACAAAGAAAAGGAAAGTTTTAATTCTGAGCAACTTCACCACTGAGAAGCATTTTTTTTTTTTTGACCTTCTAAAAATAGAGAGGAAATGAGCCTCTTTGGGTCACTCTAGTCGCCGCCTATCCCTGCCCCATGCCCGCCCCCACTGCCCACTCAAGGCCAGCCTCTCACAGTGGGCGATTGAGTGTCTTCAGTGGAAGCCTGAGGCAGATGCCACGCAATTCTGGAGCTGGATACGGCTGCCCCCACGGGGACCCCAGCATGCTGGACAGCAGAGACACCCCGCAGGAGAGCCGGCAGGACACAAGTGTGGGGACCTCCCAAGAAAAATCGAAAACCAGGTAAGTCAGTGGTTGGGTTTCTGCAGACTGCACCTGTGGGCCGAGTTCTAGACTTGACCCTGCTGTGTGAACCTGGGCAAGCTGCTTCTCTCTCTGAGCCTCGGTTTCTTCACCTGAGAAGAAACCCAGGTCACCCAGGGAAGAACCTGGGTGACCCATAAGATGGAAGAGCCGGTCATTTGGAAGGCTACTTAGCGTGGCCAAGAAAGGCTCATCAAAGAATAAGGCACACTCCAGGGGTATGAGCTGGGGCTGCAGTTGGGGACCCGTCGGGGCTCAGCTAGATGGACGAAGAATTTTTCACTCAATAAGAATGTTTCCCGGTCTCCTCAGGGGGTCTTTTGCATGCGGGGGTCAAAGACAAAGTTTTGGCAGGGAGCCAGAGCGTCTGGCTCCAGCTTGCTGTGTGACCTTTGGCAAGTCCCCTGGCCCTCTCTGGGCTGTTGCTTCCCTGTCTGAACGTGAGGTTTCCCTAAAGGCCTTCCACTGTGTATACTGCAGTGATCTGTGGTTCAGAGCAAGCGGGTTCAATTCGTCAGGCATTCACCAGTGCCCACCCTGGCCCAGGCCCTGTCCATGCAGGGAGTAGGGGGTCCTGAGAAAATGGGACTCAGTCCCAGTCCTGAGATGCCCTGGCCAGGAGGCAGGAAGAAGGCAGACACACAGACACACACACAGACATACATACACACACAGACA
>NW_016108052.1:597445-599509 GCF_001604975.1 Cebus imitator
CACACACACAGACGTACACACACAGACACACACACACAGACACACAGAGACACACAGACATACACACACAGACACATACACACAGACATACACACACAGACACATACACACAGACATACACACACAGACACATACACACAGACGCACATACACAGACACACACACAGATACACAGACACACAGACACAGACACAGACACACAGGCATACATACACACACAGACACACATGGACACACAGACGTACATACACACACACAGTCACACACACAGACACACACACGTACACACACAGACACACACACGTACACACACAGACACACACACAGACACACACAAACACACAGACACATACACACAGATGCACATACACAGACACACACACACACAGACACAGACACACAGACGTACATACACAGACACACAGGCATACATACACACACACACAGACATACATAAACACAGACACACACACACACACAGACACACACACAGACACACACACACAGACACACACACACAGACCCACATACACAGACACACACACAGATACACACACAGACACAGACACACAAACGTACATACACACACAGACACATACACACACACACAGACGTACATACACACACAGACACACACACACACAGAACTCCAGGACCTCGACATCTGTGATTTGTGTCCAGGAGGGGCGCGGGCGAAGGGGCAGAGAGAGAGTGGCTTCTAACTGGGGGCGCCTGAGATGGACCTTGACAGTCAGAGTGGAGACAAGGGCAGCGGGCGGAGAGAATGACCTAGCAAAGCAAGACGGAGTTCGGGGATGGGAGAGGTCTGGATGGTGGGAACACAGAAGGTTAGCGGGAAGACAGGGGTGAAATGCCAGGGTCCAAGACCTCTGCAGTAATGGGGAGGAATTGCCAGTGTCTGAGCTACCAAGACTGGCCACTGTCCTGATGGGAGGTTTTGGGGAAGGAAGATAGAGGGGAGCAGATGTTGTACCTCAGAGATGCAGGGGGGCTGGCGGATGGGCCCTGCCCTGGGTCTCCAGAGAACCCTGCTAAACCAGAGTGGACTCCTGTCCTCTCAGAAGCAGGGACTCCTCCCTGCAAAGCCTCCAAGAGCGTCGGGGCCAACCCCTCCCTGGGCATGGGTCAGACGCAGAGAGAGTCAAGGGCCCTGGAGGAAAGCTGGACTGACTTCCACGCCCAAGGGCAGATTCAGGATCGCCTCTGGGCCCTGGTGTCCTGCCACCTCCTCTCCTCCCTGGGGCTTGTGGGCTTAGAGAGCAGGAAGGCCAGGTGAGATGCTCAGAGAAGCACATCGAAATGTGTCCAGAGGCCGGGCGCGGTGGCTCATGCCTGTAACCCCAGCACCTCGGGAGGCTGAGTGGGGCAGATCACCAGAGGTCAGGAGTTTGAGACCAGCCTGGCCAACGCGGTGAAACCCTGTCTCTACTAAAAATACAAAAAGTAGCCAGGTATGGTGGCATGCCTGTAATCCCAGCTACTCGGGAGGCTGAGGCAAGAGAATCGCTTCAACCCGGGACGTGGAGGTTGCAGTGAGCCGAGATCATGCCACTGGACTCCAGCCTGGGCAACAGAGCAAAATTCCATCTCAAAAAACATAACAAACAAAAAGGGAAATGTGTCCAGAGCAGGGGTAGACAGGCATAACAGCCAGGGCCAGGGGAGGCCTTGAAAACAAAATCAAGGTCTGCTGCATTCAGGGTCTTCTGCTCCCTGTGTGAGGGGCCAAGTGGGGCTCAGGAGCCCGGTGGTTTTGACGTCCATGTCTCAGGCCTAGGGTGAAAAGGGGTGGCAGAGGGTCCTGTGTGCCCTGCAAGGCTCACAGAGGCCCGGGCTTGTTTTGCAGACATCGCTGAAGGAAAGTAGGCAAACTTGCAGAGCCCCAGGCTTGTACAGGGAAGGACTCCCTTCTGAAAGCGTAAAAGAGTCTGGGGAGGCCGGGCGCGGTGGCTCACGCCTGTAATCCCAGCACTTTGGGAGGCCGAGGCGGGTGGATCACGAAGTCAAGAGATCGAGACTATCCTGGTCAACATGGTGAAACCC
>NW_016108052.1:599754-605061 GCF_001604975.1 Cebus imitator
AAAAAAAAAAAAAAAAAAAAAAGAAAGAAAACAATAAATAGGCTGGGTACAGTGGCTCACACCTGTAATCCTAGCACTTTAGGAGGACACAGTGGGTGGATTGTTTAAGCCCAGGAGTTCGAGACCAGCCTGGGCAATATGGCGAAACACTGTCTCTGCAAAAAAATACAAAAATTTGCTTAAAAAAAAACAGAGAAAATTAGCTGGACATAGTGGTGTGTACCTGCAGTCCCAGCTACTCAGAAGGCTGATGTGGGAGAATCAATTGAGCCCGGAGGTCAAGCCACGATGGTGCCACTGCACTCTACCTGCGTGACACAGCAAGACCTGTCTCAAAAAATAGATAAATAAATAAGGTGGTGGTCGTTGCCAGCACTGTGATGCCCCTTCCTGATTCCCGGCTCCTCCAGGCCAACTCCAGGAGGGAAGGTGTATTAGTCCTTTTTCCCGCTGCTGATAAACACATACCCCAGACTGGGCAGTTACAAAAGAAAGGTTTATTGGACTTACAGTTTCATGTGGCTGGGGTGGCCTCACAATTATGGCAGAAGATGAAAGGCACATCTCACATGGCAGCAGACAAGACAAGACAGCTTGAGCAGATAAACTCCCCCTTGGAATAACCACCAGCTCTCGTGCGACTCACTATCATGAGAACTGCATGGGAAAGATGGGCCCCATGATCCAATTACCTCCCACCTGCTCTCTCACAACATGTGAGACTTCAAGATGAGATTTGGGTGGGGACACAACCAGACCACATCAGAAAGGCTCTATCTGTCTCAGACTCTCTGCCCTGAACTTGTGGCCACGGTGGCTGTTCCTGGGGAAAGGCAGGCCTGCGTTCCTCCATAACCTGAGAGGGGCTTATCCTCCCCCACCCCTTCCCACTGTTGCAGAGGGGAAGGCAGGAGGTGGAGGAAAGGGGAGGCTGAGAGCCCGAGGAGGGCTTGCACCCTGGCCTGACCACACCAGTTGTAGGACTGGGGCTGAGTGTTTGGGGCAGCTGTCCGGAGCAGGCAGCCAGGCCAGGGCCAGGAGAAGCAGAGCCCACGGGAACTGAGCTGACATTAGCCCTGCTCTGGCAGCTTGTGTTCTGTGCCCTTGAGGCTGTGGCTGTAGACCATGCCCTCCATCAGAGACACCCCTTGAGCCTGCCCAGGGCCTGGGGCCTGTCCCTGGGGATCCCTCTGTCCTGTGAAGACACCGGTCTCCCTGAGCCTAAAGAAGCCCATTGTGGAAGAAGGGCTTGGAAGGAATCTAAGAAGAGGACAGTCCATCTGGTTTGAAAGGCTGTAGATGCCCAGATGGCAAGCAGGGCACCGTGCTGACCAAAGGCGTGGTTGTGGAGATGTTACGGGTGGCCATCAGACTGGTCAGGTTGGGGCCAGGCTAACTCCTGGGCCTAGTAGAGGCTGATGTGGCCAGACTAAGGGCAGCCAGGCCCAAAGGAGGAGGCAGATGGGAGCCCTGAGAGGGGTGCCAGCAGCAGCAGCCTGGAGACAGCCTGGCTTTGGGTTTGTGATTCTAGCAGCAGTGAGTACAGGCTGGACTAAGTGTCCCGTCTGGCCCAGGGAGGGATGGTAGGCTCTGAACTGACCACACTCACTGGGTTCCTAGCTGCTTCTCCCAGCACTGCCTACCCAAAGACTGGGTGCAGAAAGGAGGAGCCCCCTAGAGCCAGGAACATGGGACGGTCACAGGAGGCTACCACGGGCCCCATGAGCAAGGCTGTTCTTACTGACCGAGCTTTCCCAGAACTACAGAGGGCGCTCCACCTCTCTGGGGTATGCTAGCCTAGGAGAGTGAATGTCACTGAGAGGACTTCGCTGGGCGTGGTGGCTCACGCCTTTAATCTCAGCACTTTGGGAGGCCGAGGCAGGTGAATCACCTGAGGTCAGGAGTTCAAGACCAGCCTGACCAACATGGAGAAGCCCCATCTCTACTAAAAATACAAAATTAGCTGGGCGTGGTGGCTCATGCCTGTAATTCCAGCACTTTGGGAGGCCGAGGCGGGTGGATATCCTGAGGTCTGGAGTTTGAGACCAGCCTGGCCAACACGGTGAAACCCTGCCTCTACTAAAAATAGAAAAATTAGCCAGGCACAGTGGTGGGCGCCTGTAATCCCATCTACTCAGGAGGCTGAGGCAGGAGAATCACTCGAACGTGGGAGGCAGAGGTTGCGGTGAGCTGAGATCACGCCGCCTCACTGCAGCCTGGGCAACAAGAGCGAAACTCTCTCTCAAAAATAAAATAAGGACATGGACTATCTGGGCTTCCTAGTGCTGAAATTCTTCCCACTCCCGCTGCCCACTTCCCATGATATAGAAAAATAGTTATTGTTTCATGTTCTGGTTTCTTTCTTGTTTTTCTCTGTTTTTGTTAAGAATGCATTCATTTATTCAAAATTATTCATTGCAGAATAATCAGGCACTGTGCTAAGCACTGAAGAATATAACAGAAAACAATAACAAAAACTCCTTAAGAAGTTTGCATGCTCGCAGGGAATACATATTAACAAATAATTATATAATTTAACTGGAATTGTGCTCGGTGCCATGAATGACTGAAAACACAGAACAGGCCGGGCGCGGTGGCTCACGCCTTAATCCCAGCACTTTGGGAGGCTGAGGTGGGCAGATCACGAGGTCAAGAGATTGAGACCAACCTGGCCAACATGGAGAAATCCCGTCTCCGCTAAAAATACTAAAAATACAAAAATGAGCTGGGCGTGGTGCCACGCACCTGTAGTCCCAGCTACTCGGGAGGCTGAGGCAGAAGAATTGCTTGAACTCAGGAGGCGGAGGTTGCAGTGAGCCGAGATTGCGCCACTGCACTCCAGCCTGGCGACAGAAAAAAAAAAAATCATAGAGGGGATATAATCAATGCCACTGAATTACACACTTAAAATATTTCAAATGGAAAATGTTATGTTATATGTATTCTACCACAATAAAATATTTTTTAAAATTCTTGGTAATTTAAAAAAAATAGAGGAAATATAACGAAGATCTGACTTGGGGGGTCTTGATGGTCAGTGCAGGCTTTCCTGGTAAAGCAACGTTTAAACCGATACCTGAAGCAGAAGTAGGAGTTGGTTAGGGGAAGAACTTTCTAGGAAATGGGCACAGCTTGTACAAAAGCCCTGAGGTGGGATGCAGCTTGTAGTGTTCAAGAAACTAACAAGCCAGTGGAAATGGGGCAGATTGGGCCTGTCAGGTAAAAGCCACAGAAAATCAAGGTGCTGGTGTCAAGGGCCCAAGATCAAAGGGTAGGGCACGTCCATGGGGAGTGTGAGTCCCGGGGGCAAACCAATCATGGTCCCAGACTTCTGAGTACAGATCTGGATAACTTCTGGATGCAAGTCAGCCCAAGCCAGCTCCGGTCCTTGCAGGAGCTGCACAGTTTTTAGGCAGGGGCAGCAGAGCTGGAGCTGACCTGGAGTCAGGATCTGGGCCCAAAGGTAACTCATTATCCCCAGTCAAGCCCGGGAATGACAGAGCCATAGGCAAGCAGGTTTTTTTAGGTCACTGAGTCCAACCTACTGTGTTACAACATTCACGTATTATCAATCTACTCTGACTTGATTACCTCCAGGGAAGGGGAACTCACTACTTACCTCTTCATCCCTGCAAAAGCACAGTTTCATCTAGGGCCAGTGGTGGTAGAAAAAAATCCTATCTCACACTGGGTCCTGTGAGAGACCCCTGGACCCCAGCGCTGGCCTCCTACCCAGACAATTCTTGCAAGGGACCCTCTCAGGAACACTTTAGAATAGGGCTGGGAAGGTGCTTTGGAAACTGTAAAGTTTGTGACCATGTGGGCCTAACTCAGACTGGCCCCAAGCTGCTGTGAAATAAGAATAGAGACGTCAGCTGGGTATGGTGGTGCACAAATCTATAGTCCCAGCTACTCGGGAGGCTAAGGCAGGAGATTGGTCAATTAATCAATCTCCACCCTCACTTTCCATAAGTAACCACTGTCCTGAAGAGCCAGTGTTCTGGCTGTTCTTGAGGATCACATGCATGGAATCACACAGAACGTTACTTGTCTGGTTCCTTATACTCGTCAAAATGTTTGTGAGATGGATCTGTATTGCCAAGTGTCTCAGTAGTTCATGCTTCTTTATGTTTAAGTAGAATTCCATTGTATGGCTATACTATCATTTTTTTATCCATGAATCTATTAAAGGGCATTTGAGTTGTTGCCAGTGTGAAGATTTTATGAATAAAGCTGCTATGAAATTCTTGTACAGGGTTTTTTTGTGGACATATGTTCTTATTTTCTTGGGTAAATCCCTAGGAATAGAATTACTATGTGTGCTTAAAGAAGCTGCCAGAAGTTTCCACATCTTTGTCAACACTGAGTATTCTTACTCTTTTTAGTTTCTGGTGGGTGAATAGTGATATCCTGTGCTTTTATTTAAATTTCCCTGATGATCAGTGATATTGAGCATATTTTCAATGTGCATATTGGTAATTGCCGTGTCTTATTTTGTAAAGTATCTATTCAAATCTTTCGCTCATTTTGTAATTGGGTCCTTAATCCTTTTATTATTGATTTGTAGACATGCTTTATATATTATTCTGGATATATTTTATGAGATATATGTATTGCAAATATTTTTTCCCTGTTTGTGGTTTATCTTCATTTTCTTAATGGTGTGTCTGTTTTTTGTTTTTTTTGAGACAGGGTCTCACTCTGTCACCCAGGCTAAAGTGCAGTGGCATAATCTTGGCTCCCTGCAGCCTCCACCTCTGGGGTTCAATAGATTCTTGTGCCTCAGCCATCTGAGTGGCTGGGACTACAGGTGTGTGCCACCATGCCCAGCTAAGTTTTGTATTTTTAGTAGAGATTGAGTTTCACCATGTTGCCCAGTCTGGTCTTGAACTCTTGACCTCAAGTGACCAGCTCGCCTTGGCCTCCCAAAGTGCTGGGATTACAGGTGTGAGCCACTACACCTGGCCAAAGGTGTGTCTTTTGATGAGCAAGTTTTTTTTTTATTTAATAAAGTCTAATTTACCTAGTTTTTTTCTTCTATGGTTAGTGCTATTGTGCCCTCTCTAAGGAATCTTTGCTATTTCTAGGTCATATATATATATGTGTGTGTGTGTGTGTGTGTATTGATATACACACACACACATATATATGTGTATATATATATACATATATATGGGTGTATATATTTTCATAGCAACAAAAACATAAAACTTCTAGAAATTTTTTTTAAATGTGCAAGGTATCTACACTGAAAGGTATAAAACATGATTGAGACAAATCAAAGACCTAAATTATATATATGTGTGT
>NW_016108052.1:605326-672059 GCF_001604975.1 Cebus imitator
TGTGTGTGTATATGTGTGTGTGTATATGTATATTCCTATGTGTTCTACTTTTTCCCACATTAAATTGCTTGGCTCTTTTGTCAAAAATTTACCACATTTGTGTCGGCGTATTTCTGGATTTTTCTTCCAATGAGCAATTTTTTTTTTCTTTATATAATACCACGCTGTCTTCATTCTATAGCTTTTTAAAAAGTTTTTTTTTTTTTTTGTAGAGATGGGGTCTTGCTACACTGCCCACGCTGGCCATGAACTCCTAGTTTGAAGCGATCTTCCCATCTTGGCCTTCTAAAGTGCTGAGATGAACAGGCTGGGGCCAATGACCTGTCCCACTACTATGGCTTTATACTAAGTCTTGAAATCAGGTAGTGTTGGTCCTGTAACTTCTGAATTGTTTCCCCCCATCAAATTGTTTTGTTTATGCTAGGTGCCCTAGGCAGCCTCTAAGATACTGCTCAATGATTCTTGCCCTCTAATATTCTTGCCTTTGGGTTCTTGTGTAATCTGCTACCCTATAACACAGCTGGATCTAGTGATTCATTTCTAACACAGAATATGGCAAGTGATGGAATTTCTTTTTTTATTTCTATATAATTTTTATGACTATAAAAATAATTCTGTAGTCAATAACAATTTAATTCTACATTTTAAAATAACTAAAAGTGTATAATTACAAAAAGTGAGGGAATTTCACTTCAGAGATTAGACTATAAGAAGACTGTACCTTTCATTTTGACTGCTGTCTTTCATTTTCCTACTTGCTCACTCTAAGACAGACCCACATGGTAAGAACCTGAGAGAGACCTCTGACCAACATCCAGAGAGCAATTGACAGCAACCTGCAGAACTGAATCCTCCCAACAATCATATGAGTAGCTTGGAAGCTCATTCTCCTCAATTGAGCCTTCATATGAAGACTGCAACCCTGGAGGACAGTTTGACAGTAACCCTATGAGACACTTTGAGCCAGAGCTAGGCCATGCCTAGATTTCCAACCCATAGAAACTGTGAGATAGTGTTTGTTTTTTTTAAGCCACTACATTTTGGGATATTTTTTACATGAGAGTAGAGTACTAATATACTAGATCCTTTGTACTTCTATGTAAAATGTAGAATCATCTTGTCAGTTTATTAAAACAAAATATTTGAAATTTGGGAATAAATTGATGCTATATTTCAAATTGGGTGAATCATCTGATCCATGAGCATGGTATGCATTTCCATTAATTTAGGTCTTTGATTTGTCTCAACCATGTTTTATACCTTTCAACGTAGATATCTTGCACATTTAAAAAAAATTTTCTAGAAATTTTATGTTTTTGCTGCTATGAAAACTGTAATTTATTTTTTATTGTTATTTATTTATTTATTTTTTGAGACAGAGTTTTACTCTTGTTGCCCAGGCTCTAGTACAATGGTGCAATCTTGGCTCACTACAACCTCTGCCTCAAGGTTCAAGCAATTCTCCTGCCTCAGCCTCCCAAGTAGCTGGAATTACAGGTCCCCACCACCATGCCCGGCTAATATTTTGTAATTTTAGTAGAGATGGGGTTTCACCATCTTGGTCAGGTTGGTCTCAAACTCCTGACCTCAGGTGATCCACCTGCCTTGGCCTCCCAAAGTGCTAGGATTACAGGAGCGAGCCACTTTGCCCAGCCAAAACTGTATTTTAAGTTTAATTTTTTAATCAGTTGCTGTGAGTATAAATACAACTGATTTTTAAAATATTGACCATATATCCTGCAACCTTACTAAATTTACTTATTACTTTCAATATTTTTTTGGTAGATCCCCTAAGATTATATGTTCAAAATTTTGGTATCTATTAATAAAAAGTTGTACTTCTTCCTTTCCAGTCATTTTGCCTTTAATTCTTGCCTTATTGCATCTCCAAATGTAACGTTGAATAGAGATAGTAAGAGCGGAGATCCTTGTTTTATTTCCAGTATGTTTAGCATCTACAGTGATCTCCATTCCTTTCTTTAGATTCATGTTTCCATCAAGGCCAAGTCCCTTCAGCCTGAATAAATTTCTATAGCATTTCTTGTAGTGAAGGTGTTCTAGTTATCTATTGCTGCTTAACAAATCATTAAAAAATGTAGTGTGTTCAATCCATTACATTCGCTTAATGTGGCTCATGGTTTCTATTGGTCAGTTATTTGGAAGCAACTTAGCTGAGTGGTTCTGGCTCAGGGTCTCTCATGGTGTTGGAGTCCATGTGTCAGCCAGGGTACCAGCCATCTGAAGTAGGAAGACCTGCTTTCAAGCTTATTCATGAAGTTGTTGACAAGCCTGTTTCTCACTGGATGCATGAGTTTCCCATTGCACTGTAACAATTACCACAAACTTGATGGCTTAACATGACAGAAATTTATTCTTCCCCAGTTCTGAAAGACAGAAGTTCAAAATTGGTTTCAGTGGGCTAAAGTCAAGGTGTCAGGAGGACTGTTCTTCCTCCAGAGGCTCTAGGGCAGAATCTCTTCCCTGCCTCTTCCAGCTCCTGGTGCTACCAGCATTTCACTCTCGTCTTGTAGCTGCATCACTTCCATCTCTGCCTCTGTGGTCACACTGTTTTCTCTTCTGTGCATGTCAAATCTCTCTCTGCTCCCATTTGTTAGAATACATGTGATTAAATTTAGAGCCCAACTGGATAAGAGAAGATAATCCTCCAGTCCCAAGATCCTACATTTAATTACATCCGCAAATCTCTCCTGAGTTTTTGCCACATAAGATCATTTTAACAGCTTTCGATTTGGTGGGTCACCTGGTAAACACTATGTGGATAACTTTTGAGGGACATTTTCAACCTACCACACTGGCTGTTGACCAGAGACCTTAGTTCTTTGCCAATGGGCCTGTCCCTAAGCTATTTGAGTGTCTGTGACATGGCAGCTGGTGGCTAAGGCTAGGTACAGGCCAAATCTTCTTTGTCACATCTGGTGCCTGATATAGGAAGACTCATTAGCTAGGATTTAGAATTGCTGGGCCCTTCAGTGTCTGTATTATTTAGTTTATTTCTATTTTTGGTTCTGTGGTACACTTGTCGGATGTGCAGGTTTGTTACATAGGTAAATGTGCGCCATGGTGGTTTGCTGTACCTATCAACCCATCACCTAGGTATTAAGCCCAGCATGCCTTAGCTACTTTTCCTGATTCTGTTCCTCCTCCCACCCCACCCCCAACAGGCCCCAATGTGTGTTGTTCTACTCCCTACGTCCATGTGTTGTCATTGGTCAGCGTCTCTATTTCTATGTGGCTTCTTCACATGCTCTCCATCATGCGTTCAAGGTAGCCAGACTTCTAACACGGTGGTTAAGGATCCAAAAAGCATGTGCCCTGAGAGAGCCAGGTGGCAGTTGCATTGCTTTTTATGACTTGGCCTTAGAAGCCACGTAGTGTGTATTTAGGCCTTGGAAGCCATATGTTGTGTAATACACAGGCTATTATGAAAAATGCTGCTGTGAACATTTGTGTACAAGTTTTTGTGTGGACATCTGTTCTCCTTTCTCTTGTGTATATACAAAAGAGTGGAATCGCTGGATCATATGGTAACCCTGTGCATAATCTTTTGAGGAACTGCCCCATGGTTTTCCAAAGTATCTGCATTCCCACCAGCAGTATATGAGTGTTCTAATTTCTCCACATCCTTGTCAGCACTGTTATTAAGTGTTATTATCTTCTTATTTATAGCCATCTTAGCAGGTATAAAGTGCTATCTGATTGTGATTTTAATTTGTATTTCCTGGTGGTTGATGATGCCAGGCATCTTTTAATGTGCTTGTTGTCCATTTGTGTATCTTCTTTGGAGAAATGTCAGTTTGAATCATTTGCTCAGTTTTAATTGGATTATATGTCTTCTTCTTGAGTTGGAAGGGTTCTTTATGTATTCTAGATATAATTTCCTTATCACATGTATGATTGGCAAATATTTTCTCCCATTCTGTGGGTTAACTTTTCACTTTCCTGATGATGTCCCTTGAAGCCCAATAGATTTTAGTTTTGATGAAGTCCAACTGATTTGTTGTTGCTGTTTGTGTGCTTTTTTATCTTACCTAAAAAGCTTGCCTAATACAAGGTCACAAAGATTGATTAATATTTTCTCTTAATATTTTTACAGTTCTAGCTTTTACATTTGATACATTTGGGTTAATTTTGTGTGTGGTATGAGGAAAGGATCCAACTTTATTTATTTATTTTTGGCATGTGTCCCAGCATTAATTGTTGAAAAGACAATTATTTTTCCATTGGATTGTGTTGGCGGCCTTCTTGAAACTCTGTTCACTGTAAATGTAAATTTCTGAATTCTTAATTCTATTCCATTCACCTATATGTCTATCCTTATGCCAGTACCTCAATGCCTTAATTACTGTAGGTTTTCAATATGTTTTGAAATCAAGAAGTGCAAATCCTTCAATTTCGTTTTGTTTTGTTTTGTTTTTGAGATGAAGTCTTGCTTTGTCACTAGACTGGAATACAGTGGCGTGATCTCGGCTCCCTGCAACCTCCACTTCCCAGGTTCAAGTGATTCTCCTGCCTCAGCCTCCCAAGTAGCTGGGACTACAGGCGCATGCCACCACACCTGGCTAATTTTTGTATTTTTAGTAGAGATGGGGTTTCACCATGTTGGCCAGGCTGATCTCAAACTCTTGACCTTGTGACCCACCCGCCTCAGCCTCCCAAAGTGCTGGGATTACAGGCGTGAGCCATAGTATCGGCCCAATTTTTTTTCAATGATTTGACTATTCTAGGTCTCTTGAATTTTTATATAAATTTTAGGACCAGCTAGTCAATTTCTACAAAGAAGCCAGCTAGGATTTTGATAAGAATTGTGTTGACCTGTGGATAAATTTAGAGAGCATAACCATCTTAACAATATTAAGTCTCTTGTTCATAAGATGTCTTTCCATTTACTTAGGTTTTCCTTAATTTCATTCAACAATGTTTTGTGCTGTTCAAGTCAAAAGTACTTTTTTCTCTCTACCCTTTGGATTAAACAATTTATATATTTTGTCTTCACGGTCACTTTTTTTTGAGATGAAGTCTTATTCTTGTCACCTGGGCTGGAGTGCAATGGTATGATCTCAGCTCACTGCAACCTCCCCTCCTGGGTTCAAGTGATTCTCCTGCCTCAGCCTCCCAAGTAGCTGGGACTACAGACATGCACCACCACATCTGGCTAATTTTTGTATTTTTAGTAGAGATGAGGTTTCATCATATTGGCCAGGCTGGTCTCAAACTCCTGACCTCATGATCCGCCCACCTCGGCCTCCCAAAGTGCTGGGATTACAGGCATGAGCCACTGTGCCCAGCCTCAAGTTCACTTTTGTTTTTTTGGTTTTCAATCTGCTGTTAAGTCCATTTGGTGAATTTTTCATTTTAGAAATTGTACTTTTCCTATACTTTCCACTTTTATAGTGAGATTCTTCATGTGTTCATCAATTGCGTCTAATTTTTCCTTTAATTCTTAAACATGTGTTAATTGCTGCTGTAAAGCCCTTGCGTACTTATTCCAACATACGTCTCATATCAGGATTTGTTTCTATTGACTGCTTTTTTCCTTGATTTTGGCTCATGTTTTCCCACTTTTTCATGTCTATGTATTCTTTGCTGTATGCTAGTGATACGGTTTGACTGCGTCCCCACCCAAATCTCATCTTGAATTGTAGCTCCCATAATCCCATGTGTCATAGGAAGGACCCAGTGGGAGGTAATTGAATCATGGGGGCAGGTTTTTCCCATGCTGTTCTCCTGATAATGAATAAATCTCCCTAGACCTGATGGTTTTATAAAAGGCAGTTCCCCTGAACATGCTCTGTTGCCTGCCATCATATAGGACACGGCCTTGCGCCTCCTTCACCTTCCACCATGAGTGTGAGGCCTCCCTAGCCATGTGGAACTGAGTCCATTAACCCTCTTTTTCTTTACACGTTACCCAGTCTCAGGTACGTCTTATTCGCAGCATGAGAACAGACTAATACAGCTAGATATCATAAATAATATGTTGAAGGGAGTCAGTAGTACATGGAAGCATTTAAAAATGCATGCACAGTAGCCAAGTATCTTAGCCATAGTGCTAAGCAATTCTAGTCAATTGCTTCCTAGGAAATCCTGTGTTGCTGAGCTGTACGGAGAGGTGCCAGGGACCTCATAGAGCTTCACCAAAATTTAGGCAGTGCCTATAGTGGTTAAGAAGATGCAGCCGGGGGCTGTGGCTCACACCTGTAATCCCAGCCATTTGGGAGGCTGAGGCAGGCGGATCACCTGAGGTCAGGAGGTTGAGACCAGCCTGGCAGACATGGTGAAACCCCGTCTCCACTAAAAATACAAAAATCAGCCGGGCGTGATGATGGGCACCTGTGATCCCACCTATTTGGGAGCCTCAGGTGGAAGAATCACTTGAACCTGGGAGACGGAGGTTGCGGTGAGCTGAGGTGCTACTGCACTCCAGCCTCGGGAACAGAGCAATACTCTGTCTCAAAAAAAAAAAAGATGATGTAATCTGAAGTCAGATTGCCTTAATTTAAAACTCGACCATCCCCATTACTAACTGTATAACTTTTAGCAAATTATTTCATCTTGATATTCTTTCATTTCCCCACAAAATAGGGATTATGATTCAGTACCCACTTGATAGGAGATAATCAAATGAGTTAATTTGTGCAAAGCAATTGGAACCGTGCCTGGCACTTACTAAGTGCTCAGCAAATGTGAGTTCTCACTTTTTAAAAAGTGAAATAACAGTCCCTAAAGGGCCAGGCTCCCCCTGCTCTGTGCCTCCACGGCCTGACGCCTTTGCTTGCCACATTCGGAGCTGCGTCTCCCATGTTCAGGCTGTGTATGTGTTTCTTTTCTCATGTTGCTCTTCAAACCCTGGGCTCCTCCATGCCAGGGACCAAGTCTGTGAACCAGAATCAGCCCTCTGCAGAGCGCAATGCCCTCACTGGTGGAAGCCTCATCCCGGCCTCGCCCCACCCCCACCCCCGTAAAGTTCATCTGGAGTTTGAGGAATAGGTGGTGTTCTTTCTTCTTCTCGTCTCCCTGGAAGAAAGGTAGAGAACCACCTATCATAAGAGTTGGGACTTACAGCCTGTCCCATCCACTCTTCCCCCACTTCACGGATGGGTTAAGTGAGGGCCTCCTAAGAGAGAGGTACCTAAAGTCATGCTTGTGGCACTTCAAATCGAAATGGCAAGCAATGGGGAGATGGTGGTTTTCTGGTAGTCTTTGCTTTGGGCTGGGATTACGTCGGCTCTGAGCGTCACACTACCGTCCCTGTGGTGACCAAAACCACCAGTGGCATTCTCTGTGTCTGAAATGAAAATACCTGAATTATGATTTAATATATGCACTTTGTTTATATACAACACTTCCCAAAAGGGTCTGATGTTGGATGGTTGGACGCGGGGGTTTAGAGTACCCTGAAGGGCCTGACTCTCCGCACCTTCCTGCCCTTTGTCGCTGTCCTGCTCCACCCCAGTCACCCAATAGGCCTGAGACTACTGGGTATGGCTGACTTGTTAGGAGCATAAACTCTGGCACCTACTTGCCCAAGTTTATATTCTGACTCTTCTAACCAAAGGACCTTGGTAATTCCCGTAATTTCTCTGTATCTGTTTCCTCATCTGTAAAGTGAGAATGGTCACAGTACCTCACTGGGCTCTTATGAGGATTGCATGTGTAAGGTGCATAGAACATTGACTGACATACATGTTCGTTACTAGCAAGCATCATGATTATTCCTAATTTTCTTCCACCCCCTTGGGCCTGGGAGCCTGGCAACACCCAGCTTTGCAGCCTTGTCCTTACCTGATATAGCAGGATTCCAGCCCAGGACCCTAGATGACCGATCACAGATAGAAAATGAGAAGGCCCTTTATCTGTGACATCTGAGGAAACAGAGTCCCAGAAAGAACCAGGGAGTTGCCCAAGGTCACGAAACTGAAACAGCCTGGGCTAGAAGCCGGATGTTCCAGTGCCCGGAGAACTTTGTCCTGGGTACGGCCAGGCTGCTGGCCAACTCCCTTAGGGCTTTGGAGTGGAACTTGATGTCTGACACCTTTTTTTCTGTACAGCAGGCTGTGGGATCTGGCTTGACAGGGTTGGACTATGAGCACTGTGAGCACTGCCAATTGGGTAAGAAGTGAGCTGGCTGAGCTGCTCCACCCACCAAGGCAGGAGCCACAGTGCAGCCGGGATGAGGCTTCCGGGCTGGGGCCTCTCAGCAAACACACTTCCGTTGGCCTTGGGCTGGGGGCTCCAAGGTACCAGCTCCAAATATGCTCTTTCTGGTGGATTCTGGGGGGATATGTCTTGCCCCTACCCTTACCCTTTCTGACAGATTATAGGTCCCTAGCGGATCTCTGCTCAGCCCAAAACCCCACCCATGTAAGCTGGTAAACCAGGACTAGGGATGGTCCACAGCCTACACCTATCATCTTGGCTTTGACTCCCCTTCTCTGCATCAGCCTCCCACACTGTCTCCCATGAAATAATCAGACCTTTACTCCTTGCCAGCTTTCTTCCTTGAACCCCCTTTATTCATTACACCCCTCCCCAGGCCTGAGCCCAGCAGCCCTGCAATGAACGCATCTTTGTTAATCGATCCCATGATCTCTAAGCCTTCAAGGCAGAGACCATGTCCATTCTTGTCACTTTACCCCCTCATCCCATGCAACATCTGACACAGAGGAGGTCCTAAATCAATACTCAGAAGGACAGAAGATCCCTGGGGAACTGTCAGTTACTGGGGCTGGAAGAAATCAATTCTAACTTTGGGAATAAGATTTAATTAATATTTTCATTTCATGGCAGGCCGTTGTGTTTTTTAAAAAAAACAATACCCAGTTTCTAAATGCTAAGTACCTTGAGATGAGATCAGCCAGGGCAGTTCCAGGAAGAAGCGCAAGGGCTGAGGTCCCTCCCAGAGAAGGCAAGATCTGAAGAGTCACAGGCAGCTCTGCCAGGGCAGGTCAGCTAGTGGGTTTTGCAAGGAGACAGAAAGGGTAAATTACGTTTCCCAGGCCTTCCTAATCTTAAATGAGCCATGCGCTGGCTTTCTAACTGTTGAGGTTTCCAAACCTCATCAATTTGGACACTGCATCCAGAGCCACCCTTGAAGGACATTCGAGGACATTTCTACTGTCATCCTCTACCAACATCAAGTATCAGCGACAACTCCATTCATTAACATCGCGGCTCAGCCCTGACCAGAAGACAGGGAGGAGGAGAAGAGAAACAAGCTCATTTTTAGCTCTTCAGGACAAAGGAGAGGTCTGAATTCCTTTCTGGGATTCACTAGGATTGGGGTTGTTAATATAACATGAGCTTCCGAAGTCCCGTGAGAACATAAAACAGCAAGAGAGCATCCGGGTGCAAAGTGCATTGATGGGGGTCGACGGGAGGGCTCCCAGCAGCTTCTCAAAAAGGGTCCTAACCCATCAGAGGTCGGGACCAGTACTCGAGTCAAATGTCAGGGTGTCCTGAAGTGACAATGGCCAAGGACTGCTGGGATGGAATTGAAATTTGGTGAAGGGCAGAATTCTCTAGAAGTCAGAGTGCTGGTGTTGACCTACCAGTTTAGGGTGGCAATCTGACACCTGACTAGGTGGAGAGCCTTGAACAACCCTGTCCCCATTGCTGCCTCTGTGCCCTGCCCCTTGGCCTTAAAATTAGGGCTTAGGCTGGGTGCAGTGGCTCACACCTGTAATCCCAGCACTTTGGGAGGCCGAGACAGGAAGATCTCTTGAAGTCAGACGTTCAAGACCAGCCTGGCCAACACGGCAAAAACTCCATCTCTACTAAAAATACAAAAATTAGCCAAGTGTGGTGGTGCACACTTGTAATCCCAGCTACTCAGCAGGCCGAGGCAGGAGAATTGCTTGAACCCAGGAGGTGGAGTTTAACATAAGCCGAGATGCAGCCACTGCACTTCAGCCTGGGCGAGAGGGTGAGACTTTACCTTAAAAAAAGAAAAAAATTAGGGCTTAAAATTTCCCCCTAACAGTGGCTAAGGCTGCCTTCAGTTTTTCACCTCATCCAACCCCGACTCAACCCAGAAGCAGTTTGGAATTCGAGAGTCGTAGCTTGCAGGTAATAATTAAAGTTGAGGGGGTGTGCAAGGTCCCTAAGGGGGAGCAGGGGCTGAAAAGAGGGCAGATCACCAGGGGCAGTCCCCAGGAAACTCCAGGAAGTGGGAAGATGCTGGGGGCGCTGGCTGCTGCCACAAACCTGCTAGCCCCTGTAGTGAAGCAGGAGGTGAAGGGGGGTGGAGGGGGTGTTAGAAGGCACAGGGCAAGGTGCAGGGACATTTGTTACCATGGAATAGGGGCTCTCCAGAGGGGATGGGGAGCTGGAGTGGCTGGCTGAGTTTTATGACATGAGCATGCTGGGTAAACATTGTCTACATAGCATCATGGCTTCAGAGCCAGCGTGGAGACCCGGCTTCACAATGCCAGCTCTGCCTCTTGCCACCTGGACCACACTGAGCAAGTCTGGAGTTCCATCATCTCTTTTGGAAAACGTGACTATTAATAGAACCTACTCTGCAGGGCCGTGGAGAGAATGGGAGGAGACAACGCAAAGCGTTCGACATAGTCCGTGTGCTTAGTAAAGAAGCAAATCAAACAAAAAGATAAGCTTCTCGCCCAGCCCTGGAGGACCCAGTGGCAGGAACCATGTCTCCCGAGGCTTCTGCCAAGGATGACGGGCAACAAACTGTCTCTCGTGCCTGGACTGGCAGGTCCCTCTCCTGCTGCCCGCCCTTCTTACATAAGAGCCACACAGGTGGGCAGCTGGGGTCCATGCCATGTAGGTCAGAGGTATCTGGGGCCACACCTCGACGGCAGCCCCAGGGCGGGCTGGGGCGGGTCCCCACTTATGCCCAACCCCACGGCCTCATCACCCGGAACCCGGGGCATTCACTGCCGCTGGCTCCCAGACTCAGCATGCCTTAGCTGAGGGAGCAGAGGGGATGCTGAGTCCTGTGCCTGCCAGGTGCAAGGAGGAAGGTGAGCACCCTGGGGCAGCCCGACCTCCAGGCACACCCTCTACCGTGAGTCCTCTGCGGGAGTCTTCGGGCTGGAAATTGGGAATCAGGAGGGAGCCACCAGCAGCCTGATCTTTGAGGTGAGGTAGTCATGCAGACTAAGGAGAAGCAGGAGGCGTGGGGTCCGCTGTGCAGGGAGATGGAGAGGCCGGTGTGAAGCTCCCCATCAGGCTATGTGGTTGCTACTGGGAGCATCAGGCTGCGCACAGGCCTGTGTGACCAGCACTGCAGGGCTTGGAGGAGGTGCTGCTCTTCTCCCTGTTTGGGGATTTTAGGATGTGGGAGCTAGTTAGGCAACACCTTCCATGGAGAGCGTTCTCCAGCCACCGGAGATTCAGTTCTGCTCTGCCCACTGAGCAGAGAGAGGTGAGAACTGCCAGAGTGGCCGGGAGGCTGGTGAGTGGCAGCCAGAAGTCTCTGCAGAGCAGGAGTCCTGGAGATTTGATTTATTTGCTCATCAGTTGGCCTTGGAGAATGGGGACCACAGCCCCAAGGCAGCCGCCTCCTGCAAGGCCTGTGTTGTTCTCCATTGAATTTGAGGGCGTGGGCTTAGGAGGCCGTAAATTACAGTTGGGTGTCCCACCCCAGGAACAGATGAGTCATGCCTAGGAAGGAGGGCAGGTGTCCCCTCACCCAGCCAGGCTGCCAGCGGTGACTCACGCTGTATCTCTGTTGCAGGGCGGTCCGGCGGAGCTGGGCCTCTCTGAAGCTGCTGTGACTCTCCCGGGGGGACTCCGTGACACGTTCTCTGAGGTTCTGGCTCTCTCCCGGGCAAGCTCACACAGATTGCAGCCTCCCCCCAGGCACCATGCCAGAGGTGCTCCTGCTCAGGTCTGCCAGCTCCATCTTGAGGACCGAGTAAGGAACAAGGAGCCCACCGTCTCCCACCTCCCAGCCCCCAGTCAGTCTCCCAGGGAAAGTAGTTGGCAGGGAACCTGGACCCCCAGACTTGGGTTTGGGGTGTTTTATTCTGTTGGTCACCCTCTCAATCTTGCCAAATTATCTTTTTCTTCTTGCTCCCCAAAAGCTCCGTGAAAGCCCATGGGTAATAACGATGAGAGCTGAGTATGTACTAAGCACTTCTCCTATATCGCCTTCTCTTTGCGATAGCCACACGATACAGGCAGAAAACTGAGGGCCAGAGAGGAACCGTGACTTGGCCATGGTAACGCAGCTAGTAAAGTGAGCTGAGCCCAAGCAGGCAGACAGACTGGTGAACTTTGATGCTATCCTGTTTCAAGAAAGCATTCATGGAGTACCTACTGCATACATGAGAGTGGTCTGGTTGCTGAAGGCTGAGTGAGAAGAAAGGGCAACAGAAATAAATAGGAAATGGATCCTCATCCGTGAAGCATTCACCTGGGAAATGAGGGTCCTCCTCGATTTATGTGTCACACACATAGTGACAACTTGAGAAGGGTTAGGTCCAATCAACACATACTGAGCTCCAACAGTGAGTACTCACGGGGAGAGAACAGAGCTGAATCAGAAGTGGCCCCAGCTCTCAAGCCATGTGTGACTGTCAGAGCCCAAACCTGAGTGTCCAAGGGCCATAGGGGTGAGAAGGTGTTGGGGAAATCTAGGAGGGCTTCCTGGAGGAGGAGTTGAAGGAGGCTTGGGAGGCTCTGTGTTCAAATGGTCCCCATCAGCTCCTCTGGCAAGGTAGAAGGAGTAAGGAGACACCAATCCACCAAGAGATGGTCGTAGTGCAGACGCTCCCAGGCTCCTCTGCACCCTCACACACATCTTACCTCATATTTGCCCAAACACGCCCTTTGCTTTGTTGCTCCCATGCTGNAAAAAAAAAAAAGATGATGTAATCTGAAGTCAGATTGCCTTAATTTAAAACTCGACCATCCCCATTACTAACTGTATAACTTTTAGCAAATTATTTCATCTTGATATTCTTTCATTTCCCCACAAAATAGGGATTATGATTCAGTACCCACTTGATAGGAGATAATCAAATGAGTTAATTTGTGCAAAGCAATTGGAACCGTGCCTGGCACTTACTAAGTGCTCAGCAAATGTGAGTTCTCACTTTTTAAAAAGTGAAATAACAGTCCCTAAAGGGCCAGGCTCCCCCTGCTCTGTGCCTCCACGGCCTGACGCCTTTGCTTGCCACATTCGGAGCTGCGTCTCCCATGTTCAGGCTGTGTATGTGTTTCTTTTCTCATGTTGCTCTTCAAACCCTGGGCTCCTCCATGCCAGGGACCAAGTCTGTGAACCAGAATCAGCCCTCTGCAGAGCGCAATGCCCTCACTGGTGGAAGCCTCATCCCGGCCTCGCCCCACCCCCACCCCCGTAAAGTTCATCTGGAGTTTGAGGAATAGGTGGTGTTCTTTCTTCTTCTCGTCTCCCTGGAAGAAAGGTAGAGAACCACCTATCATAAGAGTTGGGACTTACAGCCTGTCCCATCCACTCTTCCCCCACTTCACGGATGGGTTAAGTGAGGGCCTCCTAAGAGAGAGGTACCTAAAGTCATGCTTGTGGCACTTCAAATCGAAATGGCAAGCAATGGGGAGATGGTGGTTTTCTGGTAGTCTTTGCTTTGGGCTGGGATTACGTCGGCTCTGAGCGTCACACTACCGTCCCTGTGGTGACCAAAACCACCAGTGGCATTCTCTGTGTCTGAAATGAAAATACCTGAATTATGATTTAATATATGCACTTTGTTTATATACAACACTTCCCAAAAGGGTCTGATGTTGGATGGTTGGACGCGGGGGTTTAGAGTACCCTGAAGGGCCTGACTCTCCGCACCTTCCTGCCCTTTGTCGCTGTCCTGCTCCACCCCAGTCACCCAATAGGCCTGAGACTACTGGGTATGGCTGACTTGTTAGGAGCATAAACTCTGGCACCTACTTGCCCAAGTTTATATTCTGACTCTTCTAACCAAAGGACCTTGGTAATTCCCGTAATTTCTCTGTATCTGTTTCCTCATCTGTAAAGTGAGAATGGTCACAGTACCTCACTGGGCTCTTATGAGGATTGCATGTGTAAGGTGCATAGAACATTGACTGACATACATGTTCGTTACTAGCAAGCATCATGATTATTCCTAATTTTCTTCCACCCCCTTGGGCCTGGGAGCCTGGCAACACCCAGCTTTGCAGCCTTGTCCTTACCTGATATAGCAGGATTCCAGCCCAGGACCCTAGATGACCGATCACAGATAGAAAATGAGAAGGCCCTTTATCTGTGACATCTGAGGAAACAGAGTCCCAGAAAGAACCAGGGAGTTGCCCAAGGTCACGAAACTGAAACAGCCTGGGCTAGAAGCCGGATGTTCCAGTGCCCGGAGAACTTTGTCCTGGGTACGGCCAGGCTGCTGGCCAACTCCCTTAGGGCTTTGGAGTGGAACTTGATGTCTGACACCTTTTTTTCTGTACAGCAGGCTGTGGGATCTGGCTTGACAGGGTTGGACTATGAGCACTGTGAGCACTGCCAATTGGGTAAGAAGTGAGCTGGCTGAGCTGCTCCACCCACCAAGGCAGGAGCCACAGTGCAGCCGGGATGAGGCTTCCGGGCTGGGGCCTCTCAGCAAACACACTTCCGTTGGCCTTGGGCTGGGGGCTCCAAGGTACCAGCTCCAAATATGCTCTTTCTGGTGGATTCTGGGGGGATATGTCTTGCCCCTACCCTTACCCTTTCTGACAGATTATAGGTCCCTAGCGGATCTCTGCTCAGCCCAAAACCCCACCCATGTAAGCTGGTAAACCAGGACTAGGGATGGTCCACAGCCTACACCTATCATCTTGGCTTTGACTCCCCTTCTCTGCATCAGCCTCCCACACTGTCTCCCATGAAATAATCAGACCTTTACTCCTTGCCAGCTTTCTTCCTTGAACCCCCTTTATTCATTACACCCCTCCCCAGGCCTGAGCCCAGCAGCCCTGCAATGAACGCATCTTTGTTAATCGATCCCATGATCTCTAAGCCTTCAAGGCAGAGACCATGTCCATTCTTGTCACTTTACCCCCTCATCCCATGCAACATCTGACACAGAGGAGGTCCTAAATCAATACTCAGAAGGACAGAAGATCCCTGGGGAACTGTCAGTTACTGGGGCTGGAAGAAATCAATTCTAACTTTGGGAATAAGATTTAATTAATATTTTCATTTCATGGCAGGCCGTTGTGTTTTTTAAAAAAAACAATACCCAGTTTCTAAATGCTAAGTACCTTGAGATGAGATCAGCCAGGGCAGTTCCAGGAAGAAGCGCAAGGGCTGAGGTCCCTCCCAGAGAAGGCAAGATCTGAAGAGTCACAGGCAGCTCTGCCAGGGCAGGTCAGCTAGTGGGTTTTGCAAGGAGACAGAAAGGGTAAATTACGTTTCCCAGGCCTTCCTAATCTTAAATGAGCCATGCGCTGGCTTTCTAACTGTTGAGGTTTCCAAACCTCATCAATTTGGACACTGCATCCAGAGCCACCCTTGAAGGACATTCGAGGACATTTCTACTGTCATCCTCTACCAACATCAAGTATCAGCGACAACTCCATTCATTAACATCGCGGCTCAGCCCTGACCAGAAGACAGGGAGGAGGAGAAGAGAAACAAGCTCATTTTTAGCTCTTCAGGACAAAGGAGAGGTCTGAATTCCTTTCTGGGATTCACTAGGATTGGGGTTGTTAATATAACATGAGCTTCCGAAGTCCCGTGAGAACATAAAACAGCAAGAGAGCATCCGGGTGCAAAGTGCATTGATGGGGGTCGACGGGAGGGCTCCCAGCAGCTTCTCAAAAAGGGTCCTAACCCATCAGAGGTCGGGACCAGTACTCGAGTCAAATGTCAGGGTGTCCTGAAGTGACAATGGCCAAGGACTGCTGGGATGGAATTGAAATTTGGTGAAGGGCAGAATTCTCTAGAAGTCAGAGTGCTGGTGTTGACCTACCAGTTTAGGGTGGCAATCTGACACCTGACTAGGTGGAGAGCCTTGAACAACCCTGTCCCCATTGCTGCCTCTGTGCCCTGCCCCTTGGCCTTAAAATTAGGGCTTAGGCTGGGTGCAGTGGCTCACACCTGTAATCCCAGCACTTTGGGAGGCCGAGACAGGAAGATCTCTTGAAGTCAGACGTTCAAGACCAGCCTGGCCAACACGGCAAAAACTCCATCTCTACTAAAAATACAAAAATTAGCCAAGTGTGGTGGTGCACACTTGTAATCCCAGCTACTCAGGAGGCCGAGGCAGGAGAATTGCTTGAACCCAGGAGGTGGAGTTTAACATAAGCCGAGATGCAGCCACTGCACTTCAGCCTGGGCGAGAGGGTGAGACTTTACCTTAAAAAAAGAAAAAAATTAGGGCTTAAAATTTCCCCCTAACAGTGGCTAAGGCTGCCTTCAGTTTTTCACCTCATCCAACCCCGACTCAACCCAGAAGCAGTTTGGAATTCGAGAGTCGTAGCTTGCAGGTAATAATTAAAGTTGAGGGGGTGTGCAAGGTCCCTAAGGGGGAGCAGGGGCTGAAAAGAGGGCAGATCACCAGGGGCAGTCCCCAGGAAACTCCAGGAAGTGGGAAGATGCTGGGGGCGCTGGCTGCTGCCACAAACCTGCTAGCCCCTGTAGTGAAGCAGGAGGTGAAGGGGGGTGGAGGGGGTGTTAGAAGGCACAGGGCAAGGTGCAGGGACATTTGTTACCATGGAATAGGGGCTCTCCAGAGGGGATGGGGAGCTGGAGTGGCTGGCTGAGTTTTATGACATGAGCATGCTGGGTAAACATTGTCTACATAGCATCATGGCTTCAGAGCCAGCGTGGAGACCCGGCTTCACAATGCCAGCTCTGCCTCTTGCCACCTGGACCACACTGAGCAAGTCTGGAGTTCCATCATCTCTTTTGGAAAACGTGACTATTAATAGAACCTACTCTGCAGGGCCGTGGAGAGAATGGGAGGAGACAACGCAAAGCGTTCGACATAGTCCGTGTGCTTAGTAAAGAAGCAAATCAAACAAAAAGATAAGCTTCTCGCCCAGCCCTGGAGGACCCAGTGGCAGGAACCATGTCTCCCGAGGCTTCTGCCAAGGATGACGGGCAACAAACTGTCTCTCGTGCCTGGACTGGCAGGTCCCTCTCCTGCTGCCCGCCCTTCTTACATAAGAGCCACACAGGTGGGCAGCTGGGGTCCATGCCATGTAGGTCAGAGGTATCTGGGGCCACACCTCGACGGCAGCCCCAGGGCGGGCTGGGGCGGGTCCCCACTTATGCCCAACCCCACGGCCTCATCACCCGGAACCCGGGGCATTCACTGCCGCTGGCTCCCAGACTCAGCATGCCTTAGCTGAGGGAGCAGAGGGGATGCTGAGTCCTGTGCCTGCCAGGTGCAAGAAGGAGGAAGGTGAGCACCCTGGGGCAGCCCGACCTCCAGGCACACCCTCTACCGTGAGTCCTCTGCGGGAGTCTTCGGGCTGGAAATTGGGAATCAGGAGGGAGCCACCAGCAGCCTGATCTTTGAGGTGAGGTAGTCATGCAGACTAAGGAGAAGCAGGAGGCGTGGGGTCCGCTGTGCAGGGAGATGGAGAGGCCGGTGTGAAGCTCCCCATCAGGCTATGTGGTTGCTACTGGGAGCATCAGGCTGCGCACAGGCCTGTGTGACCAGCACTGCAGGGCTTGGAGGAGGTGCTGCTCTTCTCCCTGTTTGGGGATTTTAGGATGTGGGAGCTAGTTAGGCAACACCTTCCATGGAGAGCGTTCTCCAGCCACCGGAGATTCAGTTCTGCTCTGCCCACTGAGCAGAGAGAGGTGAGAACTGCCAGAGTGGCCGGGAGGCTGGTGAGTGGCAGCCAGAAGTCTCTGCAGAGCAGGAGTCCTGGAGATTTGATTTATTTGCTCATCAGTTGGCCTTGGAGAATGGGGACCACAGCCCCAAGGCAGCCGCCTCCTGCAAGGCCTGTGTTGTTCTCCATTGAATTTGAGGGCGTGGGCTTAGGAGGCCGTAAATTACAGTTGGGTGTCCCACCCCAGGAACAGATGAGTCATGCCTAGGAAGGAGGGCAGGTGTCCCCTCACCCAGCCAGGCTGCCAGCGGTGACTCACGCTGTATCTCTGTTGCAGGGCGGTCCGGCGGAGCTGGGCCTCTCTGAAGCTGCTGTGACTCTCCCGGGGGGACTCCGTGACACGTTCTCTGAGGTTCTGGCTCTCTCCCGGGCAAGCTCACACAGATTGCAGCCTCCCCCCAGGCACCATGCCAGAGGTGCTCCTGCTCAGGTCTGCCAGCTCCATCTTGAGGACCGAGTAAGGAACAAGGAGCCCACCGTCTCCCACCTCCCAGCCCCCAGTCAGTCTCCCAGGGAAAGTAGTTGGCAGGGAACCTGGACCCCCAGACTTGGGTTTGGGGTGTTTTATTCTGTTGGTCACCCTCTCAATCTTGCCAAATTATCTTTTTCTTCTTGCTCCCCAAAAGCTCCGTGAAAGCCCATGGGTAATAACGATGAGAGCTGAGTATGTACTAAGCACTTCTCCTATATCGCCTTCTCTTTGCGATAGCCACACGATACAGGCAGAAAACTGAGGGCCAGAGAGGAACCGTGACTTGGCCATGGTAACGCAGCTAGTAAAGTGAGCTGAGCCCAAGCAGGCAGACAGACTGGTGAACTTTGATGCTATCCTGTTTCAAGAAAGCATTCATGGAGTACCTACTGCATACATGAGAGTGGTCTGGTTGCTGAAGGCTGAGTGAGAAGAAAGGGCAACAGAAATAAATAGGAAATGGATCCTCATCCGCGAAGCATTCACCTGGGAAATGAGGGTCCTCCTCGATTTATGTGTCACACACATAGTGACAACTTGAGAAGGGTTAGGTCCAATCAACACATACTGAGCTCCAACAGTGAGTACTCACGGGGAGAGAACAGAGCTGAATCAGAAGTGGCCCCAGCTCTCAAGCCATGTGTGACTGTCAGAGCCCAAACCTGAGTGTCCAAGGGCCATAGGGGTGAGAAGGTGTTGGGGAAATCTAGGAGGGCTTCCTGGAGGAGGAGTTGAAGGAGGCTTGGGAGGCTCTGTGTTCAAATGGTCCCCATCAGCTCCTCTGGCAAGGTAGAAGGAGTAAGGAGACACCAATCCACCAAGAGAAAGGCGTAGTGCAGACGCTCCCAGGCTCCTCTGCACCCTCACACACATCTTACCTCATATTTGCCCAAACACGCCCTTTGCTTTGTTGCTCCCATGCTGCTGGGTAGGTGCTGATAAAGTTTTTTGTTTGTTTTCTGTGAAAGGAGAGCAAGGCAATAAGTTTCAAGTATGCTTATGTGAGCTGAGGGCAGAAAACGATTCCTTGTCCTCATCTGGGTGAAAGAGGGCCGTCCTTGTAGGCTCCTCTTCCTCCTGGGAATTCAAAATGCAGACAGAAGCCAGTCAGCCTCCTCAGGCTATTCTCCCACCATTATTGTCATTCGATCATGTTAGGTGACTTCTGCCAGCCTCTGGAGTGCTGCCTTCCAGGAGGAGTATAATTTTCCAGAATGATGGGAATAACTTGTTAGTCACCTTCGGGGCGCTCGTGATGAACACCACGACAGCAGCGTCCACTCACCTGTAGATCAGCTGTGGCCACCTGTCCTTCCTAGAATAGCAGCAAGAGTCAGGAGAAGGGCCTGAAACGCTTTTGAGGAATCAAACAGAGTAGGGGGGCTCCCCAGTTTTCTTCAAGGAACACGTGATAGGTCCATCGTGGAACATGTCCCCCAGTGTAACCTACAGTTCTAACGAGCTTGGCTGTTTTGTTTTCTACTCTGTTACAAAAAGAAATGATAATGTAGGAGCGAGATGAGTGGCTAGAAGCCAGCACACTGAAAGTAGCAAGACTTTCAGCAGCAGACTTCGACGGCTAGTCACATAGGAGAGGATTATAAACTGAAAAATGGCCGACCACCCTGACTGCGATCCCAGTACTTTGGGAGGCCAAGGCGGGAGGATCGCTTGAGCCCAGGAGTTGGAGATCAGCTGTGGCAACATAACAAGACCTTGTCTCTACAAAAAATATAAAAATTATCCAGGTTTGGTGGTGTGAGCCTGTAGTCCCAGCTACTCGGGAATCTGAGAGGGGAGGATTGCTGAGCCTTGGAGGTTGCAGTGAGTGGTGATTGTACCCCTGCACTCCAGCTTGGGCGACAGAGCAAGACCCTGTCTGCAATATATAAATAAAAACACAGTAAATACAGCTAGGCATGGTGGCACACACCTGTAATTCCAGCACTTTGGGAGACCGAGGCAGGCAGATCACGAGGTCAGAAGTTCGAGACCAGTCTGGCCAACATAGTGAAACCCCGTCTCTACTAAAAATACAAAAAAATTAGCTGGGTGTGGTGGCAGGCGCCTGTAATCCCAGCTACTCGGGAGGGTGAGGCAGGAGAATCACGTGAACCTGGGAGGCGGAGGTTGCAGTGAGCTGAGATCGCACCCTTGCACTCCAGCCGGACGAGAGTGCGAGACTCCGTCTCAAAAATACATACATACTTAGAAAATAAAAACTGAAAAACAACCATTACCAACAGCAAGTGTGAGACAGCAGTCACGGACAGCAGAGGTATGTGGCCCCAGCAGTTCCACTTGCTTCTGTGTGACAAGTCAGGTCAGGAAAGCCTGTTGCTAGTTATAACCCTGAGTGAGCAGGAAAAAGCTACTGGGGGCTTGGCACATTCTATATTTCAAATGACATCTCCTAAGGAACTGCCTCTCAAAGCCCCTAGTAAGGAAAAGATCAAGCTTAATTCATTTGGAAAATTAGGTTTTGATATTCTCTTAATCATGCACCCCAAATTCTGTAAGCATAGGATGTAGAGAGTTGAAGAAGCGCCTTGGGCCAGCTGCAGGGAGCAGAAAGGTATTCTCGTTAAACAGATGCTGGAGAGGGCCAGGGGCCACCCTCTCACTGAACGATTGCTGCACAAGATCAGTGTCTGAGCAGCAAGGAATCTGGCACTGGGTACTGGCCCTCCAGGAAAAGGCACACACCCACAGCGAGAAGGTGATTCCGGCAGGCTCACCCTCCCTGCAAATAGAAGGTTCTAATCACGAGTACGCTTCACCCTTGGCTTCCTTCTGTGACTGTCTATTCATTTAGTCTTTGTGTAGTTATTTTAAAACCAGAACGTGTTTACACTCATTTTATTGTGGGGACAGAAATGCTGCCGGTACCTTTTAATAAGGATTTAAAAGCACGTTTGTGAGGACGCAGTGCAGATGGTGGGAGATGACAGCCAAGGACAGTCTCCTGCCTGGCTAACGTGGAGATGGCCGCCCGGCTGGTGATCTCAGAGGTGGATGAGAGCTGCTAACTCTAACCTGGGGTGCTGTCCACCCTGCTGTCTACGGTCTTCTGAGGACACAGGCCGAGATGCGGCAGGGGCATCCACCAAGTTCACAGTCTTCCCCAGATGATCACGGGGCAGGCCCCTGAGCCTAGCTGCGCGCGTGACCCTCGTTTGTCATCACTGCCTGAACCCAGAGCTCAGGGGCCGTTTGGTAACACTGCAGCCCCAAGCGGAAGCTGCTTCTACCTGCCTGTCCCAGAGAGCCCTAACCAAGGATCCAAAGTCAGTAGGATGTGTTCCGCCGCGTTCAGGCGCCTCTGTCTGCCCAGCGCAGGAGGCCTCGCCCCAGAAGCCTGCTTTGCCATCTCTCCAGTTTTTCTCCAACCTCCCTGGAGCGGGTCGCCACAGCAATGGAAGGGCTGCTCCAGCCCGGTGGCCCAGGCCTGGCTCACAGATTTCCCAAGAACAGCGCCATTTCGGTTCCCCAGTCATCCCCCTCCTCCCCGTGCCCCTCCCTTCATAACCTTCTGATATCTTTCGCTTTAAAATCCATCTCAGGTTCTTAAACAGACTGCCGCCAGGTGGGCCTGGCTGTGTTCACAAACTTAGTTTTGTTCGGAACCTGCAGTACCGACAAGGAGTGAGGCGGTGTGTGAGAAGCAGGTAATTGACCCGGCTTCCTGGGAGCTGGGCGGGGATGCGCCAGCCCCACCCTGACTGACAGACACACAGGAGTCCACGGAGCCGCGGTCCTGCCCTCAGGGACACTGACCAGCTGCGCAGGTTGCATGCTGCACAACTCCAGTGGATTCGGCTTTACGTAGTTGTTGACTATGAAATGTGTCTCTGGAGTTGTGTCACCCTGCAACTCTGTGCAGTGTTGAAGTGTGTACTGAAATCCATGAGCTCAGCCACCTAGGAGGTTGAGGTCTGGCCAGGTGGTGCTAAAGGGCGGTCAGGCAGAGATGATAATCAAAACCCAGAAACCCATGAAACTCATGGGCTGGCCAGAGGGAGAGACCCTTTAGCCAAGTCAGCGAGCCTGGGAGACGAGGGCATCTGGGCCAGGAGTGAAGCTAGAAAGCCTCTCTTCTCCATGGAGACGGCAGACGTGGGGTGCACCCACAGGGGCATGGAAGAGGGGAGGCCCTCACTGGGGGCCTGAATAGGACCCCTGAGAGCCCTAGGAGTACCTGCAGCTCCACTCAGAATTTCAGGGCATGGCTGCGGACTGGTGGGTACAGGGAGTGACAGGTGGGGGCACCCCCACCCCTGAAGCCTGCCCTCTCCAAGAGTGGGGTTCAGAATCCTCCGGTGCAGACCTCAGCCCCTTCCTCATCCAGGTGGGGACGCTGAGACCCCGAGAGAGGCATGAGCTTGCCCAGGGTCACATGGTGACATGGAACACAGCAGGGCCGGACTCCTCTTTCTCCTGAGGCCTCAGAACATGCAGGGAGGCTGGGTGGGGGCAGGGTCAGCCCCTACAACCACTGAGGTCTTGTCCCCTGACTCCCACTGGGGCCTCCTCTGTGCAGGAGACAGAGATGCCAGTGGCCCCTCAGGTTGCTGAGATTTGTACCAGGCCAGAATCCCCAAGCCCAGGCCAGTCCCCCACGTTCTAATGAATGTTTTTCCAGGGCCCTCCACCAACCCAGCTCACTGACTGACGGGCAGCCACTCTCCAAAGAGTCCCTGAACCATGCTCTCGAGTTTTCAGTGCCAGAGAAGGTACCCAAGGCCCAGTGGGACACTCCAGGTAAGCCAGCTGGGGGCTGCGGGCGGGGCAGAGCGGGAAACTACACCGTACTGGGTGTGTTGGAGGGGTGGGGGGGACCACCACACAGAACTGCGGGGAGGAGCAGCTGGGGATCTTGCTACTCTCCACACTCCCAGGGACCCCACCAAGCCCCCTCCCTCACGGCCACCACCAGGGCCAGGTGTGATGGAAAGCAATGGGGGTGGGAGATTTTTTTCTTCAAGAAAGTTGGGAAGGAGACAGCTAGGACACCATAGGGGGCCAGGCCTTGGGAACTCGGATCTCCAGCACAGGGTGGCTGAAGGACAGGAGGAAGCCCAGGTAAACAATGCCTTGGGGTTTTGGGATTAACCAGGGTGAGAGGCAGGCAGATGGCTGCAGGCTAAAAAAGTTTGTTTTGGAGGCGTGAAACATCAAATGTTCTTTTCTTGATCTTCACCATCAGTTAATTGTGCCTTGAGGAAGGCAGAGTTATTTACTCTGAAGAGTCATCAGAATGATAATAATACAGCTTTTGTGCATTTTTATCGGGGGCACAACATTGTAGCAACAACGGAAGTTACAAAACCTAAAGGAAACCATAGGTACCCAGCACGGAGGGTCACTGCCGCCAGACCAGCTGCCCCGCCCCCAGACCGAGTGTCTCGGGTGGCCTTGGCAGGGATCTGGCGTAAGCTGTGGGGGTGGGTCTTTCCTCTCGTGCCCCGCCCCCGCCTCAGAGATAAAGGAGGGGATTGGGCCAAGAAGAGGACCAACTCGTTTCTGAGAATGGTTTGAAAGGCAGCAGAGGGAGGCCAGGGACAGGGCCAGCTGGGTCCAGGGAGCCTCCCATGTTCATCCTCCCAGGATTCCAAGACATCTCGTTGATTTGCTGAGCCACCTGGGACAAGTCCCGCCAGCTGGCTCAGACACTCCAGGCCTTGGAATCCCTTCTCTGGGTTGCTCAAAGAGCAGGTGTTGGCACCAGGGCCCTGGGCCACAGCAAAGCCCTGCAGCTCAGCACGCCCGAGAGTGAGTGATGGCACTGGCATTCCTGCAGTTCCAGGGGCGGGAAGGGAGCCAGTGTGGGGAGGCTCCGTGTCCCTTGGAGCCCCTGAAAAGCACCTGGCATCCCCAGGGAGAAACACATAATCCCCAGCCCTGCGGGTCTCCGTGGCTTCATCTGAACGGCCGTCATCTGGCAGCTGTGCAGCGGCAGACACGCAGCGTGGACAGGTTTTAAACAAGCAGGGGAGGGAGTCCCAGAGAGGGTCCCCTCAGACAGGGCTGGAGTAGCAGCATCTGAGCAGCCAGGGGCCAGAGGGGGGACATGGAGAAGGCCCTGGATTTGGTGGAGAGGCAGGGACTGGGTGGGCAACTGCAGGGGAGGTGCCAAGGCTCCTCTAGTGTATCGGGACTTCTTTGGGAAGTTGGCAGGGACGGCCGAGGTGGGCGTGCCCCGGATCCTCCATCCTGTGTGCTGGGCTGTGAGGGACACTGGGATGGACAATCTTCTTTCTTGCCCTCAAAGAACCCCCAGTCTGAGGGCAGACAGGTCCTCTGCAAAGAGCAGGGAGAGGCTGAGGAAGGAGGGCTGCTCTCCGGGAGCTGGAGGGCAGAGTGGCCTCCTGTGTTAGAAGGACCTCCAGCTGTCCTCAGAACCTCAAGCTCCCTCTAGGCTTAGAGGTCTGGACTGAGTGCTCTGCCCTTGGGAGTTCAGCTTCCAGCGCTGGTGGCAAGGAGAAAGGGACAGTTTGGGACGGGTGGAGGAGGCACTGTGGTTGTCAGCAGGCGCCCAGAGCGGAGGCCCCCGGGGGACCCCAGGTGCTGCCCAGGGCAGTGTTGAGCAGGCTTCATGGGCTCCCACAGGCCTGGCTCGGGGGCCATGTTCTGTCCAGCACCCTCTCCTGCATCGCTGGCATCTCTGGGGGTGCACGGGGATCCTCTGCGCTAGAGCATGGGTGAGTTCCAGATCCTTGTGGATGGAGTGTCCACTGTGTGGCAGGCCTGGAGCGGAGCTTGGACTCTTTCTTATTGACTCCCCAGAAGCTTGGGAGCCCTGGGCTCTAGTCGCTGTACAGGAAGGGGGATTGGGGCTGGCACAGATTGGGAGGAGGTTGAAGCTGCCCTTTCACAAAGCGCTTTTGATAAGATTGAGAAAAGGCAACTATCCCTATCAAAGACTGCTGGGGAGGAGGGATTTGTGGGAGTAGGAGGGCTTAAAGTCCTCCTTCCCCACACAGCTGCACCCTGAATAAGAGCCAAGCCCTGTGCTAAGGGACTTCTTGTATTCTTTCATTTTATTGCCCTATCAGCAGCAGAAAAGCACATGTATCATTCCCATTTGGTAGAGGAAACGGAGCTCAGAGAGGGTTAGTGATTTTCTCAGAGTCACACAGCTGGTAAAAGGTGGAACTCTTAACTGGCCACACTGCGTCTTGGGGACCTAGATAGCTATGCAATCTGGTCTCCCAGGTCTCACCCCTCCAGGTCTGGCCAGCCCCTGCCTCCCTTCCATCTAACTGTGGACCCTGGCAGCCCCTCTGAGGAGCTCTGGGAGTCTTGTACACAGGAATCGAGGTTCACTCTGGAGCCCTCAGAGGCTCCCAGGTCTCTCTGAGTTCCCCAAAAGTTTGAGGTCCTGAACTCTGGTCCCCAGGCTGAGCTCTGAGCTGCCCCACTGGCTATACTCCCAGGAGCAGCTGCTCGAAGCCGGGCCCCAGAGCACTGGAATCTGACCTTCACACAAAGGCAGCCTTGTGCTGGGCCCTGGAGACACATTACTTTTTACTTTCTAGGCCTTTCTAGATGGAGCACGAAGCCCTGGTGGAGAAAGGTAGCAGCATCAAGGCCACAGAGAGGGGAGGGCATGGGGGGGGGCACCTGCCAAGGCGAGACGGCTGGAGCTGCTGCCCAGGGCTGGCTCCACACCCCTCCTCCTAGGACACTCCACACCCCCTGGGGAGCTTTTGTGGTTGGGAAGCTAGGTGCTCAGCTCCACTGGTCTCCAGCCCAGTGAAGCCCTTTGTGGGTCAAGGGATTTGCTGGGCCTCCCTCTGTTTGTCACTCCCACCCTTCCCAAATGTCACAGGGGGTGGTGTTTCAGGCTGGAGGAGCCGGAAAGAGGCCCCATACGACCCTTGTCCTCAAGAAGCTCACAGTCTGAGGCCGGGTAGCAGGAGGAGCTCGTTGGGACAGTGGGAGGCAGAGGACCTGCTTGTCCCCGCAGCCTCTGATGGGGGTGGGGGTGGGGGCTCGCAGGAAAGGCTTGCGAAGGGTCAGAGTGGATGAGTGCAGGTAATTCCTTCTCCATGATATGGAAACAGGTGGTAATCCCAGCCCTGCCAGCCAAAACCAGCGAAACCTCTGGGGGTCCTTAGAGAAATGCTTTTCACGAGGTCTAAGGCACCCATGCAACCTCTGCCTGGAAAGCTTCAGACACTGCCTGGGCATCCCCGCCTGGGACCCTGCCATGTGGGGCACCTGGGTGGGATGCCCAAGTTCTTACCCAGATCTGGCTCAGACCTGGCTTCTCTCTGGCAGATGGAGACCCAGCCTGAGGTCTCCTACGCACCTCCTGAGCCCGGTCACCTTTACAGGGGCAGGCAAAGCCCGTCTTGGATCTCTTACCGCAGTGGTCCAGGCCTCCAGGCCTGGACAAGTGGAATTCTGGAGGCAGGATCAGAAAGCTAAAACAATTCCCATGGAGGGGCATGTAGAGAACATCTTGTCTATCTCCATTGTAATTCAGATGGGGAAACTGAGGCCCAGGGAGACCAGGGATCTGCCCAGGGTCACACTGCTCTGGTGGCCAGAACTCTGAGCTCTTGAGTCCCCATGGAGAAGGCTGAGAGTGGCAGTGGCAGGGTCCTCTCCACTCGGGCACAGAGGCACTGCCCGAGGTTTTGCCCTTATCTCTCGTCATGTTCTGAAGCCAATGTGGCCTCTTCCTCTTCTGTATCCCCAAGAGTGCCTTGCATTGGGCTGGCCCTCAGTACGGGGTTCCGTGTGGAGAGAGGAGCCCTCCTGGGGCTGGTCCCTGCCTGGCCTTTGGAGGAGGGCCTTTGGGGTCGGTGCCCTGCAGGACCGTTCTCAGAGATCTGTCCCAGGCCTGAGAACCACCTCTTCCTCCATCTGCACAATCAGCCCCTTTCCTGCAGCCTTTCCCACAGACCACAGAAAACAGGCCCAGCCTCCCGCTCCCTGCTCTGTGTTTTTGTCCTTCCCAGCTAATTGAGTGGCTGCCTCAGCTCTTTAGACGCCTTTATTCCAGAACCCCAGAGAACACGGCTCCCTGCCTGCCCAGTAGCCCCCAGCATAAAGGGTGGATTGATAAGATACAAGCAAGGGTCAGGCCAAGACAAGTGGCCGAGGGAGGAAGCAGGAGAGGGAGGGGGAGGCGGCAGGGAGTGCCAGCCTTGCCTGGGAAAGCCCACCTCCAGCTCTCTGCTGACTTGGCGCGTGGTGGGCGGGCCTTGTGCTGGTGGTGCTGCATTGGCAGCAGGCTGGGAGCTTGCTGGGTACTCCACTGTGCTCGAGATGGAGTCATTGGTTGCCTTTCGGAGTCAGCTCCCGTTGGGATCTGGGTGCCTTGCTGGGCAACAGAGACCTTGATTGTGCCCTGGCAGTTACTGCAGCAGGGATCTTAGTTTGGGCATGGGGCAGAGCTGACGGTTGTGCCCTGTTGATGGGGCACAGAGGGGAGATGGGAACTACTTTAAGGGCTGCCAACTCATCCTGACTTCCTGAGTGTCCTCTACCCACGGGAAAGAGGCAGAGAGGCAGACTGAGCGGTGCCACAGCAGACGTGGGCCCACTCACATCCCTCCCTCATGCTTGGTTCTGAGCTGCCCAGCAGGTGGCAGAGTCAGGGGACTGGGCACACTCTCTTCCACCCCGACACCATCCAGGAGAGAGTAGACTTTGGACTCCCAAGCTTCCATTCACTGAACAGCCCCCAGCTACTGACACAAGGCAGCTGCCAGGACCGACTGAGGTGTAGTCCCAACTCTGCCCCTAACTCTGCTGTGACCTGGGCCATCCCCCCGCCCGGGGACTCATCTGTAAAAGTACCGTCTACCTCTGATATGCTGTGTATGGAAACACCCTGCCCCCTCTTCCCAAGATGACCAATCTGGCTGAGGTCTCCGCCTGCATTCCTGGGGCAGCGAGAGGCATCATATGCTTCATTTGATTCAGCAAACACTTACTGCAAGTTCAGTGCTTGCACCAGAAGCTCAGAGTCTAGGTCCAAAGGCTGGAGAGAGATGCCTTGAACACTCACAATGTGCTAAGCCTTTTAAGAATAATGCGTTGACACAGATCTTCTCAGTATGGTCTGTGCATTTCTGTATGCACTTTTTTTGTCCTCTTTTCACTCAATGTTATACTGCGAACATTTCCGTATGTCATTAAATATTCTTTCAGTACTTTATTTTAATGGCTGCATAGGAACGCATGATATGGCTCTCCCATATTGAACGGAATAGGAGACTAGGCACCTGTGGACATTCAGCTTGTTTCCAGTGGCTTTGCTAACAGACACAGAGTTGTGCAGGTATCCATCTCCACATTCTTGCTGGACATGTCTCTGATTGCTTCCCTTGAGTAACTTCCTAAAAGCATGATTGCTAAGTGCAAGCGTATTCTTGTTTTAAGCCCTTGGACATATCTTGTCAATTACCCCAAGAAAGCTGTAACCGTTCGTGTTCTGCACTGCACCGTGCCTTCCAAACAGTGGATACTGTCTGTCTGCCTGATTGTATCTTCGCTGCTTCAGGTTATTTCCTTTTAGGAAGTGAGTTCTTGTGGCTTCAGCAGATGGGCATTATCACGAGGAAAGGCAGGGAAAAGAAGCAGCTTAGAAAGAGGCCAGTAGGGAATGGGGAGAAATGGACATTTGTGGCTCGCTGCTCAGGTGACAACCCGCATTGCTGCGATTCACCTCCTCCCCGCCCTGCTGCTACAGCCTGCTTGCATGCACCCCACTCACTGCGCTGTGACTTCTACCACCCCCTTATCTCAGCTTGGCCGTCCTGATCTCCCCAGAGGTGGGAACACATGGACATGAGAAGATGGGGAGGATTGCGGACCCCAGGCTGGGACACGCGTCTGTCTTCCTTTCTTTTAGCTCTCAAGGGCAGGAGTGAGCTTGGTAGCTGGCACCCAAGGCTGAGGCCACTGAGCAGGGCAGGTCCTACCTGGATCTCTCAGGGGTGTAGGCTGGGAAAGCAGCCTGTGTGCCCCGCTTGGGCAGATGCCTGCTCTGTGAGCCCGTCTCTCTCTGCGCCTAACCAGCAATGTGTCCTGCCTCTTCATCAACCACCCTGGGGACAAGGATGAGGTGGGAGACACGAAGGCTGGGTCCTCTAGACACACAGTCACTGGGTCTCCAGCCCTCCTGGGACTGGGGTGGGACAGAGGTCAGCTCATTCTTCCCACTGGCTTCTGCTCGGGGCCAGGCTGCTGTTGGTAGCCAGGACGCAGAGAGGAGGGAACCCGACTTCCAGGGCTCCAGGCTGGTGGGAGGGGCAACCCCGACCATGACTCCATCCTCCATTAGGCTTGAGGATGGGGGTCTTCAGTGAAGAGGCAGCACGTGGTCCTTGAAGGGCAGTAAAGTGTCGACATGTGATGAAGGGAAGGGCATGGTAGGCAGAGTCACAGCACGGGCAAAGGCACAGAGGCAGGAGCCAAAGGGAACTGGGAGCAGTTCAGGTTGGCTGTAAGGTGTGTATGTGTGGAGGCTGGGAAACGTTGGCGAGCCCCTGAGGAGGACCTGCTTCAGAAGCCATGGTGTAGACGTCTCCCTGTGGTCAATGAGAGTCGTTGGAGGCTTTTGAGCAGGGCAGACCTGGGTTTAGCAAGGTCACTCTGGGAGCCTCAGGAATGTGGGAAAAGGCCGGTGGCTGGAGGTCATGGCTGCTCAAGGTCACCCAGCCTGAATCCAGCACAGAACTTGGTGGGAGGCATGATAGTTCTTTCCCAGAGGAGATGGAGATGTGGTGCCGAGGTCTTCCTTGAAGTCCGCCATGAGAGGCAGCGCCCCTCATGGGAACAGAACGGACTTGGGCATGGAACTGTGGGGGCTTGGATGCCAGCTCTGCCACTCAGCTCTTCAGCTGGGAGGTGGCAGTGGTGATGGGCAAAGAATGACGTGGTGCACGGCAGGGGCTCAGTAAACAGTAAGCAAGAGACGATCCGGGCCTCAGCGAGGGCAGGGGCCGCCCCTTCCCACCAGGATCTCCTCTTCTGGCGGGTCTAGGGGCTCAGACAGGTCCCGCTGGCTCAGCTGAGTTGTGCAGAGAAAAGGCTGGGCCATGCGGCTGGCCAGGGGGCCTAGTCACCCTTGGGGGTCGTCCAGGACGAGGTTTCTTGTCCCTGTCGTGAAACAGCTGGGCCAACAGGGAGACTGACCTTGCAAACCTACAAACCTTCCTCCCCTTCCCATGCCTCCTTCCCTCCTTCCAGGAAGGATGTGAGATGACCTGACACAAAAGTACAGGCTCCGTGAGAGAGGAAACAGGAAAAAGACAGAACCGTGCAACTAACAGGAGAGGAGACATTAGGTGAAGAATTCTGTCCAAAATGTCCATCAAGATTTTAAACGCTCTTTTCTCTTGATCTGGGAAACCTCCTTCTAATAATCTAAGCCTAGAAGGAGGGCTGGAGCCTGGATAGCAGGTGAGCGTCCTTCGGTGGAGAGTGGCGGTGGAGAGTGCAGGACCCAGCCACGGGGAGTGACAGCACGCAGCCACACAGCATGCACGCGATACGGCAGCATGATATCACCCACGCTAAAGATGGATGATTTGGCCGATGCTAGCTTTGATTTGATTCACATGATTTTAAACATATATTTGGCTGGACAGGTGACGCTGTGGCTCACACCTGTAATCCCAGTACTTTGGGAGGCCAAGGTAGGAGGATTGCTTGAGACCAGTAGTTTAAGACCTGTCTGGGCAACATAGCAAGACCTTGTCTTTACTGAAATACTACTAATAAAAAAAAGCAGCTGGGCATGGTGGTATACACCGACGGTCCCAGCTACTTAGGAGGCTGAGGTGGGAGGATCATTTGAGACCAGGAATTGGAAACTCCAATGAGCTGTGATCATGCATCTGCACTCCAGCCTGGGCAACGGAGCAAGATTTTGTCTCAAAAAATTAAATTAAGATTATTAAATTTCTGTAAAACATAAACACCCGCATTTCCGGTAACTCTTGATCTCCATTCCTACTGGGTACCAAATCCCAGAGTCGAGGAGCGGCCGCCCGTTTGGATGAAGGTCGCGTTCCCCCACCTCCTAGTCCACTGTGGATCACAGACACACTCCCTGATGCTCAGACTGGAGTCGGTAAAATTATAATTGCCCTTGCACTGCAGCTTTTCTTCCTTTTTTAAAAACTTTATTTTTGGCCGGGCGCTCACGCCTGTAATCCCAGCACTTTGGAAGGCTGGGGTGGGCACATCACGAGGTCAAGGGATCGAGACCATCCTGGCCAACATAGTGAAACACCATCTCTACTAATAATGCAAAAAGGAGCTGGGCGTGGTAGCACACGCCTATAGTCCCAGCTACTCAGGAGGCTGAGGCGGAAGAATCGCTTGAACCTGGGAGCCAGAGGTTGCAGTGAGTTGAGATTGCACCACTGCACTCCAGCCTGGGCACAGAGCAAAACTCTGTCTCAAAAAAAAAAAAAAAAAAAAAAACCACTTTATTTTTTAAATTGACAAAAGTTGTACACATTTATTGTATACAGCATGTTGTTTTAAACTATGTATACATTGCAGAATGGCTAAATCAATCTAATTATCATACACATTACTTTACATACTTCACAGACCTGGTTAACTTTTTGTAGAGACAGGATCTACTTTTTATAAAGAGGAGGTCTCTCTCTATTGCTAAGGATGTCTGGAACTTTTGGCCTCAAGTGATCCCCCTGCTTTGGCCTCCCAGAATGCTAGGATTACAGGCGTGAGCCACTGCACTTGGCCTGTAGTTTTTTTGTATAATAGAAAAATATGGCCAGACACAATGGCTCACGCCTGTAATCCAAGCACTTTGGGAGGCCAAGGCTGGAGGATCGTTTGAACTGAGGAGTTCAATGCCAGCCTGGGCAACATGGCCAACCCCCCCCCGTCTCTACCAAAAATACAAAAAATTAGCTGAGCTTAGTGTTGTGCTGTGGTCCTAACTACTCAGGAGGCTGAGGCTGAAGGATCTTTTGAGCCCTGCATGACAGAATGAGACCCTGTCAAAAAGAAAGAGAGAGAGAGAGAGAGAGAGAGGGAGAGAAAAGAAGGAAGGAAGGAAGGAAGGAAGGAAGGAAGGAAGGAAGGAAGGAAGGAAGGAGGGAGGGAAGGAAGGAAGGAAAGGAGGGAAAAGAGAAGAGAAAACTGCCTCTGGGTTTCACCTGCAAATCCTGGGCCACTTCATTCATTTATTATGTATTACTACATTTTTTACTATGATGCTGATACACTACCCACATGGTCCCATGAGCATTTTGGGTTTACAACCTATGATTAATACATTAATAATACAATCACACCCCCTACCACCTTTTTTTTTTCTTTTTTCATAAAAAGCAATTGCGATAACAAAATAAAACTTAAGTCCTTTATATGTATACTTGTAGAAAGAGGGCCTACCACTTTTTCTATCACAGACTGATAATTGTTCTGTATTTCTTGGAACAAGTATGCATATTTTTGTCATTAAAAAGACATTATAGGCCAGGCCCCATGGCTCATTCCGGTAATCCCAGAGGCGGGCAGGCAGATCACCTGAGGTCATGAGTTTGAGACCAACCTGGCTGACACGGTGAAACCCCATCTCTACTACAAAATACAAAAATTAGCCAGGCATGCTGACACACACCTGTAATCCCAGCTATTCGGGAGGCTGAGGCAGGAAAATCACTTGAACCTAGGTGGCGGATGTTGCAGTGAGCCCAGATAATGGCACTGCACTCCAACCTGGGCGACAGAGCAGGACTTAGTCTCAAAAACCAAAAAAGAGTTTATAGTGGCTAGGTACAGTGGCTCACGCCTGTAATCCCAGGATTTTGGGAAGCCAAGGCGGGCCAATCACTTGAGGCCAGGAGTTAGAGACCAGCCTGGTCAACACAGTGAAACCCTGTCTCTACCAAAAAAAAAAAAAAAAAAATTAGCCAGGCATGGTAGTGCACGCCTGTAGTCCCAGCTACTCGGGAGGCTGAGGCAGGAGAATCACTTGAACCCAAGAGGCAGAGGCTGCAGTGAGCTGAGATCGCACCACTGCACTCCAGCCTGGGCCATATAGTGAGTGAGACTCCATGCCAAAAAAAAAAGGAAAAAAAGAGAGATTATAAATGTTCAAGTTAAAATGTTTGGCTTGGAGATCACAAGACTCGCCTCTGCTCTTCTTGGCAACCTGGGTGAACAGGTGAATACAGAGGAGCGTGAGCTTCTAGAAGTGCCCGTGGGAGTAAGTCACCTTTTCTCTGGTCCAGGCCTAGAAGGAATCTGTGCCAGGGGAGGGAAGAGAACTAATAGCCACTGAGCAGCCACTGGATACCAGGCCCTGGGCATGCTCTGCAGCCATCGCACAGGATCCTTGCACCACTCTGTGGGGTCAACATTCCGCCCCCCCTGCTTTTTTTTCAAAGACAGAATCTAGCTCTATTGCCCAGGCTGAGTGCAGTGGTGCGATCTCAGCTCACTGCAACATCCACCTCCCAGGTTCAAGCGATTCTCATGCCTCAGCTTCCCAGGTAGCTGGGGTTGCAGGCGTGCACCACCACACCTGGCAAATTTTTGTATTTTTAGTAGAGGCAGGGTTTCACCATATTGCTCAGGCTAGTCTTTAACTCCTGGCCTCAAGTGATCCACCTGCTTCAGCCTCCCAAAGTGCTAGGATTACAGGCATGAGCCACCATGCCCGGCCCTCTCTGTTTTTTTAAGTAGCTTTATTGAGCTATAATTTATATGCCATCAAGTTTACCCGTTTTAAGTGCACAATTTGATTACCTTTAGCAAATTTACAGAGTTGCAAAACATCCCTACGGTCCACTGCGGGGACATTTCTGTCACCCCAAAACGATCCCTGTGCGTGTTCCACCGTCACTCCCCACCCCCACCTCCAGCACGGGACAACCACGAATCTGCTTTCGGTTTTTCTGCCTTTCCTGGTGGCCTTTTGCACCGCCTCTTTCACTGAACATGTTTTTGAGTTTCATCCATGCTGCAGCCTCTATCTGTACTTTATTGCTTTCTATATATTTTTATTTATTATTTAATGTGATTGATTGATTGATTTTTTTTTTGAGGCAAGTTTTGCTCCATTGCGCGGGCTGGAATGCAGTGGTGCAATCTCGGCTCCCTGCAACCTCCGCCTCCAGGATTCAAGCAATTCTCCTGTCTCAGCCTCCCGAGTAGCTGGGACTACAGGCGCCTGCCACCAGGCCCAGTGAATTTGTTTGTATTTTTATTCAAGACGGGGTTTCACCTTGTTGGTCAGGCTGATCTTGAGCCACTGACCTCAGCTGATCCACTGGCCTCGGCCTCCCAAAGTGCTGGGATTATAGGTGTGAGCCACTGCGCCCGGCCTGATTTAATTATTTTTTGTTTTTGAGGCAGGGTCTCACTCTGTTGTCCAGGTTGGAGTGCAGTGGTGCGATCATGGCTCACTGCAGCCTTGACCTCCCAGACTCAAACGTCCTCCCACCTCTGCCTCCTAAGTAGCTGGGAATACAGGTACCTACCACCATGCTTGGCTAATTTTTAAATTTTTCGTAGAGATGGGGCTGCCCAAGCTGGTCTCGAACTCCTGGACTCAAATGATCCACCTGCCTCAGTCTCCCAAAGTGCTGTGTTGACAGGTGTGAGCCACCGCACCGGGCCACTTTGCTCCTTTCGGAGCAGATAATTCTACTCTATGACCACATTTTGTTTTTCACTCCCCAGTCAGTGGGCATTTGGGCTGTTTCAATTTTTTGACTCATAATGCTGTGAAGAACATCTGTGTGTAAGTCTTCATGGGGACACGTGTTTTCATTTCTCTTGGGTAGTTACCTAAGAGTGGAGTTGCTGGGTTGTACTGTAAATTTATGTTTAACTCTTGCAGAAACTGCTAACCTGTTTTTCAACATGGTGGTACCGTCTCGTTCCCACCAGCACTGTATGAGGTCTTCCGTGTCCCCATGTCCTCGCCAACCCCTCACATTTGCAGGTGATGAGATGTAGCTGAGAGAATGGTTTGTCAGTCACACTGCAAGCAGTGGCAGATCTGAGGTTTCTGAACCCATGTGGACCTGACTTTCTGCTCTGGGCATGGACTTTTGGCAAAATGCAGTGGTTAAGGCTCTGAAGAGGTGGATCAGCAGGGTCTGCCAGGCTGGCATTCCGGGAGATGGGACAGGGCTTGCAGAGATCTGAGGAGTGAGTAGATGGGGCTCAGTGGCCCTTGACTCACGCCACTACCCAAGGGCTCGGGCCCCAGCATGGCCAGTGGCAAGGGCGTCCATCCTGGGAGGTCTTGGCCTCTGTCGTATGCAAGATCTTCTCTCTGGCACCCTCTCCTGCCCCACTGGCCTTTCCTGCAGGCTGCCATGTATCCCCACTTTCGCCCTCCACAGGAGGAGGAATGGGCTCTCCTGTCCCAGCCCCCAGATCTTTACCTCTTTCTGCCAACCTCAGAGTCCGCATGCAACCTGAGTGTCAAAGAGGAGGAACAAGCTCATCTGGTCCATCTGTCTTCCTCAGGGAAGGACCAAGTGACAGGACAATGGGTCAGGTGGGTCTGGCCAGCAGGTGGCAGCACAGCCCCATGTGTGCTGGACAGCCCTCCTCCCTCCCCACCAACACCATGGCACCACTACCCTTGCCTCAAGGAATGGAGGTCCCATCGGGCCCAAGGGTCCAGACCACCCATCCAAACTCCCTTTGCAAACTTGGAAAAGAGGGGAAGATGGAAAACGTGCATTCATGGAGCACCAGGCACAGGCCAAAGCTGCTTCATATACACCCTTTCTCTTTTTTTTTTTTTGAGCCAGAATTTCGCTCTTGTTACCCAGGCTGGAGTGCAATGGCGCGATCTCAGCTCACTGCAACCTCCGCCTCCTGGGTTCAAGCAATTATCCTGCCTCAGCCTCCCAAGTAGCTGGGACTACAGGTGTGCACCACCATGCCCAGCTAATTTTTGTATTTTTAGTAGAGACGGGGTTTCACCATGTTGTCCAGGATGGTCTTGATCTCTTGACCTCGTGATCCACCCGCCTCAGCCTCCCAAAGTGCTGGGATTACAGGCGTGAGCCACCGCGCCGGGCCTACACCCGTTCTCTTAATCCTCATGTCCACCCTGAGAACTGAGTCCTCATCTTTCTCCTGAAACTGACTCAGTGGTTCAGTGGCTTGTCCCAAGTCTTGCATACTAAGTGGTCAACCTCAGTCCCCACCCACCACACACAGAGTAAGCCTCTGACTCTTAAAGGCGGGTGGCACCCTGGCCAATGTCCTGAGCGTGAGCTGCGGCACCAGGTACACCCGAGTTCAAATCCTGATGCTGCACCTCCTTCATGTGTGACCTTGGGTAAATGACTGAACCTCTCACGCTGCAGCTGCCCCATCTGCGCGACAGGGGGCGCTCCAAACCCATGCTGTGAACCCGAAATGAGACGCCTCATTTGTGAGGGAGGATGAGCAAGGACGGCTGTGATTTCCTGAGACTGGGAGACTTTTCAGGCTGGAGAGCAGGGCTGGTGGTTTTCAGTCTCCTCCAGATCCTCGGGAGGGTCGTTCTCTTTGGTGCTTTCACCTTCTATCTAGTTGGATCTGTCCCCAACCCATTCACAGAGGGTAGGGAAAGCCGGACACCCAAAGGCACCTGGAGATCTGACTGAGCTCCACTGCCCAACCTTGGGAGGCAAATTCCAGCTGGGATAAAAGAAGGAACAGAGTTTCTAGGACCCCCACCTGTCCTCCAGTTATTTCCTCTCCTCTTCCTTGCTGCAGCCCTAAACTTTGCCCATCCTTCAAGGCTAGGTCAGACCTCCTCCTCCAGGCAGTCTCCCAGCCTGCCCCAGTCTACCCTTGCCTGCCAGCCTCAAGGCCCAGTACCTAAGGCACTGTCAGCACCAGAAGGCCTGCGAGTTCTGCCCAGGGCAGGACCAGGGTCCCCTGGGGACAACCCCAGGGGGGCATGATCCAAGCTGTGGTCTCCCCCACCCCACAGAGGAGGCGCTGTGGACGACTCGGGCTGATGGGCAGGTACGCCTGCGCATAGACCCCAGCTGCCCACAATTTCCCTACACTGTGCATCGGATGTTCTACGAGGCCCTGGACAAGTACGGGGACCTCAGCGCTCTGGGCTTCAAGCGCCAGGACAAGTGGGAGCACATCTCCTACTCCCAGTACTATCTGCTCGCCCGCAGAGCCGCCAAGGGCTTCCTGAAGGTAAGGGGGCCCCTGTGCAAGTCCTGTCCCCTGCCCAGATGTGCCTGCCAGCCCTGGGCCTCACAGGCCTCCTCCCCAACTGCCCACTGGGCAAGGCCCTTAGGAACAATAACTGTAAAAGTCACCCTCACCCCTGTAATCCCAGCACTTTGGGAGGCCGAGGTGGGTAGATGACGTAAGGTCAGGGGTTCGAGACCAGCCTCGCAAGCACGGTGAAATCCCGTCTCTGCTAAAAATAGAAAAATTGGGCCAGGCGCGGTGCCTCACGCCTGTAATCCCAGCACTTTGGGAGGCCGAGCTGGGTGGATCACGAGGTCAGGAGTTTGAGACCATCCTGTCCAACATGAAGAAATCCCATCTCTACTAAAAATACAAAAATTAGCCTGGCATGGGGGCACGCACCTGTAATCCCAGCTACTCAGGAGGATGAGGCAGGAGAATCGCTTGAACCCGGGAGGTGGAGGTTGCAGTGAGCCGAGATTGTGCCACTGCACTCCAGCCTGGGCGACAGAGTGAGACTCCGTCTCAAAAAAAAAAAAAAAAAAGCCACCACTGAGCACAGAGCTGATACCGCACCCTGGGCCCCGTACTGAGCTTATATTTCCTGAGTCCCGAACACGCGCCAAGCACTCGATTCTTGCTTTTCGTTTGTGATCACATTCAGGCCAGGCTGAAGCCCAGCACGCTGGGCTGAAGGCGGGGGCAGACTCCCCGGGAAGGCCCTGGGAGGGGCGGCGAGGGCTGTTGAGTGACCAACCCCTCCTGATCCAAGGGGATTCTCTGACTGAGTGGACCCTGGGAGGGTGGGACCTGCAGGGTCCCCTGCAGTCTGGGTGAGGGCCCTGAGAGGAGCGTGAGGGTCCTGGTACCTGCCCGGCTGACCTGGCCTGTCTGCCTCTGGCCTGGAGCTCGGCCTGGAGCGGGCCCACAGCGTGGCCATCCTCGGCTTCAACTCCCCGGAGTGGTTCTTCTCGGCAGTGGGCGCAGTGTTCGCAGGGTGAGTGGCGGGGGCAGGGGAGGGTCTCCAGTGGGTTAGCAGTGGGCAGAGGTTAGGAGAGGGTCCTTATCTCTTTTTAGTAGCCCCCACCCACTCCCCGCCATCCTGCCTCCTCCCTGGGGCTCTGGGTGAACCTGCGTCTGGCACCCTCTCTGCAGGGACAGTGGTGCTGAGGTGCCTTGGGAGCCCCTCCTGCCACACTGGGGCCGCTCACTGGGTCTGGGGGCTGGGGGAAGGAGGTGGCCCCTCTGCACCTGCCCCAAGGCAAATCCTCCTGGGTCTCCTACAGTGGCATCATCACTGGCATCTACACCACCAGCTCCCCTGAGGCCTGCCAGTACATCGCCCACGACTGCCGCGCCAACGTCATTGTGGTGGACACGCAGAAGCAGCTGGAAAAGATCCTGAAGGTTTGGGGAAGGGGCAGCGGGCATAGGGTCAGAGGCTGGGCGTCTCCATGCACCTCCACTCCAACTCACACGGGACCTTCCCACCTCCACCCAGAGTCTCCCCTCATCCTCAGCAGGAAACCTCCAATGCACACACAGCAAGCAGGGCAGGGCAGCGGCTACCCACGCATTTGACAGGCAAGGAAATGGAGCCTGGGGGATGTTCCCCGGAAGTGGTGACAGGGCCTTGGGTAGGGCTCCTGTCCAGCCCACTGCCTCCCATGGCTTTCTCTTTGGGGCGGGGTCTCCCCCTAAGCAGCAACAGGAGCTGTGGGGCCAGGGTCCTCCGCCGGTGGCAGGGTTAAGTGCAGGTGAGTGGCTTAGGACTCTGACAACTTGAACGCTTGAGTCTAGGTGAGGAACAGGGTGGTGGGGGGCGGTGAGGGCTGCCACAGGGTGAGGGGTGAGACGAGTCAGACACAGTGGGGGCAGAGCAGGAGCTCGGAGCGCCTCTAGATCCAGCAGGGTCTTTTCTGGCGCATTGATGATGCCTCCTGATCTGAGGCCCACCCCTACCTGGCTCTGTCCCCGCATTCACCATACTGGGGTGTGGTGGCCTGGGGACACCTCTGTGTCCCAGCTGAACCCAACAGCCTTCAAGGCACTCAGGGGCTCCCTGCACCTCAAAGGAGGCCTCAGAGATTGACTTGGCCTACCTCTGATTGTGGAGATGTCACCTGGGCCACAGCCTCGCCATCTGTACCCAAGGGTGGGACAAATGACTCCACCCATGACTGGGGGATCTGGATCCCCAGAGGAGCCACAGCAGGCGCTACCCTCATTTCTAGTGAAGTCTCCTAAAGCCTGGAAGAGAAAAGCAGGCAGGGCAGGCACTCCCAGCAGGGCAGCTCCTCTTTGGGGGAGTCCCAGACTGCAGCCCAGACCCTTGAGGCAGAACCTCTTGGAGGGGAGCCCCAAGTCAGAGTGCACTTTAACGTAGCCTCAGGTGAGGCTGTCGGCAGCCAGGCCAAGAACTTCCTGCTCACAGCAAAATAAAATGTAGCCCTGGGAAGACCTCAGAGCTGCCCTGCCAGACGCACCGAGGCCTCTGAGCAGGGTTTAAACTCAGAGGAGGTGTAGAGAAGTGGGTGAGCACACACCCCTGGGCTGGGGCTGGACCTGCCAGAGCTCAAATGCAGTGTGGCCTTGGGGAGGATGGTGGCAGCCGCAGAGGTCACCTCAAAGGGCTGGTATGAGCGTAACTCTTAGACCAGCGTCTGGCTCTTGGCGGACACCCGCGTTCATGGACCACGGCTGCTGTGACTGGGTGGCTTCCGGGGCTTGCTGGCCATCTGTGTTTCTTGGCTTGTAGACGCATGGCCCAGACCTCTGCCTTCATCTTCACCTGGTGTTCCACCGGTGTCTTCACGTCATCGTCCTGTCTGTCTCTGTGTCCAAATTTCCCATTTCTATAAGGACACCAGGAATATTGGATCCAGCCCACCCTAATGACTTTGTTTTAACTTCATTACCTCCATAAAGACCGTGTCTCCAAATAAGGTCACATTCCGAGGTACTGGGGGTTTCAACTTTGGCATATCTCTTTTCGGGGGACAGAATCCAACCCATGGCAGCACCATGTAAGTGCTTGTAGATCATGACATTGTTACAGTCTTCACTTGTAAGACGAGAGAAAGGAGCTCTAAGACGCAGGGAACTTTCAGAACCTGGAGGGACTGGCAAAGCCGTCCCCGCCAATCTCCCCTCTGTCCATTTCACACGTGAAGAAACAGACCAGAGTGGGAAAGGAGGGTGCCAGTAGCCACGGCAGCGGCCAGATGCGGTTCATGCCACACTGGCGCCACTGAGCGCCCTGCGGAGATGGGTCTCCTCACCCATTTGACAGGCAAGAAAACCAAGGGCCAGAGAAGTGAACTATGACTTACTGAAGGTCCCATCCCTTGCAGGCGGCAGTAGAGTGACTCTGTGCTGCAGGCTCTTAAGAGGGAGCCGTTAAGAACCATTTGTGAGAGAAATCGAGGGGCCGCAATCTCTCCACAAAGCACCGTTTATGGAGAGCTTACAAAGTGCCAGAGCCCGCTCTGAATACCCTAAATCAGCCACTCCCTGAATACTCTGCGGCAGAGCATGCCCCTCCTCCTCCCACCAGGACGAGAAGGAAATAGGTAGCTGTGGCAGCTCCTGGCAGCCCTTGGAGGCCAGAGTCACTGAGAGGAGGCAGAGGGAGGTCTCCAGCCCCCACCAGCGTCTGGGTCGGGAACGGGTCATCAACCTTAGGGTTTCAACCCTCGGCCTGTGGAAGCGGTGCTGGCTTCGCGGGGCTGTGGCCCGTCCTCCACCTGACACAAAGCCCAGGCTTCTGAAATTCCCTTTCTTTCTTTCTCTTTCTTTCTTTCTCTCTCTCTCTTTCTCTTTCTTTCTTTCTTTCTTTCTTTCTTTCTTTCTTTCTTTCTTTTTCTTTCTTTTCTTTCTTTCTTTTCTTTCTTTCTTCTTTCTTTCCTCTCTTTCTCTCTTTCTTCTTTCTCTTTCCTTCCTTCCTTTCTTTCTCTTTCCTCTCTATTTCTCTTTCTTCTCTCTCTCTCTTTCTCTCTCTCTCTTTCCCTTTCTCTCTCTCTCTTCCTCCTTCTCCCTTTCTTTCCCTCCCTCCCTCCCTCGCTCTCTCCCTCCCTCCTTCCTTCCTCCCTCCCTCCCTCCCTTCCTTCCTTCCCTCTTTCTCTCTGTCTTGACAGAGTCTCATACTGTTGCCCAGGCTGGAGTGCAGTGGTGCAATCTCGGCTCACTGCAATCTCCCCCTCCTGTGTTCAAGCGATTCTCCTGCCTCAGCCTCTCAAGTAGCTGAGATTACAGGTGCGTGCCACTACACCTGGCTAATTTTTTGTATTTTTAGTAGAGACGGGGTTTCACTATGTTGGCCAGACTGGTCTTGAACTTCTGACCTTGTGATCCTCCCACCTTGGCCTCCCCAAGTACTGGGATTACAGGTGTGAGCTACCACGCCCGACCTACCTTCCTTCCTTCCTTCCTTCCTTCCTTCCTTCCTTCCTTCCTTCCTTCCTTCCTTTTTCTTTCTCTCTTTCTTTCTCTTTCTTCTTTTCTTTTCTCTCCTCTCCTCTCTTCTCTTCTCCACCTCACTTTTCTTTTTTTGTTTTCTTTTCTTTCTTCCTGTCTCGCTCTGTCACCCAGGCTGGAGTGAAGTAGCTCAATCATAACTCACTACAGCCTCGACATCCCGGGCCCAAGTGATCCTCCCACCTCAGCCTCCCAAGTAGCTGGAACTACAGGCATGGGACTCTACACCTGGCTAATTTTTTGTAGAGATGGGGTCTTGCTCTGTTGCCCAGGCTGGCCTTAAACAAACAATCCTCTGTCTCGGCCTCCCAAAGTGCTGGGCTTATAGGCATGAACCGCCTCGCCTAGCCTTGAAAGTCTTACTAAGGTTTGAAGAAGGGGTCCCACATTTACATTTTGCACCCAACCAGTTCTGCCTTCAGGTTCCAGACCCCTCCAAGGATTTGTTCTAATCCATGTGAGTGCACCCATCCCCATTTTGCAGTTGAAGAAACTGAGGCCCAGAGTTACGAAATGACCACCCCAGGTCAGTATTTAAAAGGAAGCTTGGTTTTTTAAATTTTTTTTAGACCAAATTCAAACTATTTACACTTACTTATTTTCATCTTTGTTGTCAAAAGAAAGGAGCCTACTGTTTTTTATTTGTTTTTGTGAGTTCTTTTTGACTGAGTCCTGATTGATTTCATCTTCATTTGGCTTCTTTTTTGAGCTTCCTGTTAAACCTGAACATTTTTCATTTGAGGGACGCTTGACTGGTTTTCGATATAGGTTTCTTCCATCAGCTGAAGGAGGTTCTTCATCTGCTCTGACAGCCTTTATTTCTGCTTTAATTTTCGTGACTTCTTCAAGTGACAGGAGTCCCTTTTTCTTTTTTCTTTCTTTTTTTTTTTTTTGGAGACAGAGTCTTGTTCTGTCACCAGGCGCCAGGCTGGAGTGCAGTGGCGTGATCTCAGCTCACTGCAACCTCCGCCTCCTGGGTTTAAGCAATTCTCCTGCCTCAGTCTCCCGAGTAGCTGGGACTACAGGCGTGCGCCACCACGCTCAGCCAATTTTTGTATTTTTAGTAGAGATGGGGTTTCGCCATGTTGGCCAGGATGGTCTCGATCTCTTGACCTTGTGATCCACCCACCTCGGCCTCCCAAAATGCTGGGACTACAGGCGTGAACAACCGCGCCCAGCAGGTCTTCCTTTTTTAAAACCACTACTTGAGGCTGTTCATCTTCTTTGTCACTGTGATCCCCATCTTCATCTGGGAGCTGAGGCTGGATTCTCCTGGTCTCTACAGTGGGCCCCTCCCTGTAGCCCACCCATTCCTTGAAGCGAGCCAGGAATGCTGGCTCTGTTGGCCACACATAAGATACCTGGTTCTGCTTGCTCATGGTAGCTCTGGGTTGGTTTTTTAAATTTTTGAGACAAGGTCTCACTTTGGCACCAAGGCTGGAGTACGGTAGTGTGATCATGGCTCACTGCAGCCTCGACCTCCTGTGCTCAAGCAGTCCTCCCACTTCAGCCTCCTGAGTTGCTGGGACTTTAGGTGCCTGCAGCACCATGCCTAGGTAACTTCTGTGTTTTTTCCTTACAGAGACAAGATCTCACTATGTTGCCCAGGCTGGTCTTAAATTCCTGGGTTCACACAATCCAACATGCTGGAATTACAGGCATGTGACACTATGCCTGGTAATGGTTAGGCCTTGTGTCCCCATAAAAATCTCATCTTGAATTGTAATCCCCAGGTGTTCAGGGAAAGACCCGGTGGGAGTGATTGGATTATGGGGATGGTTTCCCCTATGCTGTTCTCATGATAGCCAGTGAATTCTCATAAGATCTGATGGTTTTATAAACAGCAGACTTCCCTGCACTGACACACACTCGCCCTGTCTCCTGCCACCATGTAGGATGTGCCTGCTTCCCCTTATGCCATGATTGTCAGTTTCCTGAGGCCTCCCCAGCCATGCAGAACTGCGAGTCAATTAAACCTCTTTCCTTTATAAATTACCAAGTTACTGCAATATCTTTATAGCAATGTGAGAACAGACTAATACATCTGGCTTAAAATAAAATTTGTATTATAAAAGTTTTCAAGCAAAAAAGTAGAGAGAATCCCCATATATCTATCATCAGATCCAATCACTATTGAAGCGTTTTCATCATACTTGCTTCTTTAATTCATCTTTTTGCTGAGGAGTTTGAAGGAAAATCTCTGATATCATGTCACTTCATTACCTGAATACTTCAATATGCATATCTAAAAAATATGAACAATTTTCAGATAAGCTCTGTAACTTTGTCCCACCTAGCACAAGTAAATTAATTCTTTCATATCATCTAATACACACATAATGTCTTTTTTCCAATTTTTTATTGTAGCAAAATACGTGTAACATAAAAACATACCATCGTAACCATTTTTAAGTGTTCAGTGCTGTTAAGTGCATTCAGATTGTTGTACAACCTCCACCACCATTCATCTCCAGAATTCTTTTCATTTTGCAAAATTGAGATGTTGTGCTCATTAAACAACTCCCTGTTCCCTCCTGGCAGCCATCATTCTGCTTTCTGTCTCTCCACCCACGATGTCATCGTATCGTTGGCTTATTTGAATCAGGATCTAAACCAGACCTGCGTGTTGCATGTGGTGGTATCTCTTAAGTGTCTTCCAGATCAGAACAAAGCCCTGCCATTAATCAGTGTGGTCCCCAAATTCGCATCACCTGGGAACGTAGAAATGCAAATTCTCAGGCCTCACCCTGGTCTTACTGAGTCCTAAACTTACGGTGTTGGGCCCAGCACTCACATTTCACAAGCCCTCTGGTGATCCTGACACACATCCCCCGTAAGAAGTTCTGCCATAGACAGACACTACAGTAACTAGGTGAGTCGTCTCGTACAAGGTCTCATGTTCTGTGGTTGTCCGACGCCACCTTCTGCTGTCAGTTAACTTGTTGCTCTAACTTCTGTATTTCCTGTTAGATCTAAATGCTTGATGCATTTCAGATTGAACTTTTTGGCAAGAACGCCTCATAGGTGATAACCGTGTCCTTCATAGTGCACTGTCCCAAGAGGCACGTGATGGCAGGTGGTACCACTCTCGGTGATGCTGGGCTTCAGATTGTGGTGACCACCTTCTCGTCTGCCACTGGGAAATTTCCCATCAACCTTTCTCCTAATGGTTTTAGCATCCCTTGGTGATGTTCGCCTGAATTAATTATTTTAGTAGAGGTGGCAAAATGTTGATTTTCGAATTCATCGGCTGGAATTCTCCAAAGAGAGAACTTTCTCTCATTACCTGAGGCTATTTGGTGCCTGAGACACTCTGTACAGAGTAGGTGAGATAGAATAATGATGACTTTTGGTGAATGCAGGGATATTTGAAAGAAGTGTACTCTGCAGTTGTTGGCTAGAATGTTCTGTAAATGTTAATTACATCAAGTTGGTTGGTAGTGTTTTAATGTTGCCTTCTGTATCCCTGTTGATTTTCTGCCTTCTTGCTCTATGAAACTCTGAGAAAGGGAGTGTGGAAACCTCCAGTTATTATTGCAGACTCATCTATGTTTCCTTCTGGTTCTACTAGGTTTTGCTTTATACATTTTGGAGCTCTGTTATGAAGCACATGCATGTTTAGATTATTATATTATTACATTTAGATTACTGTATAATCCTTTATCATTAAGAAATATTCCTCCTTATCCCTGGTAATAATTCTTGTTCCAAAACTACATTGCCTCAAATTAATATAGCCACTCCAAGTTTCTGACAATTAATGTTTGCATGTATATATTTTTGTATTCTTTCACTTTTAACCTATCTGTGTCTTTATATTTAAAGTGAGTTTGTTGTAGACAGCACACAGTTGACTCTTGCGCTTTTATGCAGCCTGACAACATTATGTATAAATCCACCATTTGGCTATTTTTTTATTTGTCCCATCTGTTCTTTGTTCCTTTTCTCCTCTTTCCTGACTTCTTTTGGATTTTTTATCTTGTTTTGTTTTAGTATTCCGTTTGATCGCCACTGGCTTATTAGCTGCCCTTTGTTACTCCATCAGTAGCTCTGATGTTACAATGTGCATTTTTCACTTCCCACGGTGTACTCTCAGGCATACCACTTCCCATGAAATGTGGAGGCACACAACAGCCCACGTCCATTTCCCTCCTAACCTTTCAACTGTTGTCATCCATTTTACTTCTCTAGAGGTTAGAAACCCCACAATACATTGTTACCACTCTTGCTTTGAGTATCTTTTTTTTTTTTTTTTTCCCAAGACAGGGCCTCACTCTGTCACCCAGGCTGCAGTGCAGTGGTGCAGTCATGACTCACTGCACCCTCAACCTCCTGAGCTCAAGCAATCCTCCCACCTCAGCCTCCCGAGTAGCTGGGACTACAGTCACATGAGGCTGCAGTGAGCTGTGATTGCAACACTGCATTCCAGCCTGGGTGACAGAGTTAGACCCTGTCAAAGAAAGAAAGAGAGAGAGAGAGAGAGAGAGGAAGGAAGGAAGGAAGGAGGAAGGAAGGAAGGAAGGAAGGAAGGTAGGAGGAAGGAAGGAAAGAAAGAAAGAAAGAAAGAAAGATACTCAGCTGTTGAAAGCAAGAGTACTAAAGTGTATCATGGGGTTTATAACCTCTATGGAAGTAAAATGAATGACAGCAGCTGGATTTTTGTATTTTTTGTAGAGACAGAGTCTTGCTATGTTGCGCAGGCTGGTCTCAAACTCCTAGGCTCAAGCAGTTTGCCCACCTGGGCCCCCCAAAATACTAAGATTACAGGCATGGGAGCCCAGGGGTTTGAGGCCCCCAAAAAGACTAAGATTACAACCACTGTACCCAGCCCAGTTCAGTATCTTTCGAAGAAATTTTTAAAGAGGGAAACAATATGTTTCATATTTACCCACACTTTTGCCATTTCTGATACTTTTCTTCTTTCTGTAGATCCAAGTTTTTATCTGATATCATCTTTTCAGCCGTAAGAACTTTTCTAACAGTTCTTATAGTACAGGTCTGATGGCAATACATTCTCTCAGCTTGCCTTTGTCTGAAAAGGTGCTTGTTTCTGGGTTCATTTTTTTAAAGTCATTTTTTCTGATTTAGAATTATGAGTTCACAGGGTTTTTTTTAATCACTTTTAATATTTCATTTCAATGTTTTCCATTTGCATCACTTCTAACAAGAAGTCTGTGATTTCTTTAGTGTGTTTTGTTTCTCTGGCTGCTTTTAAGATTCTTTTCCTTTTTCACCGGTTTTCAGCAATTTGGTTATGTTGTATCTTAAGGTGGTTTTCTTTGTGTTTATCCTGCTCAGGAGTCATTGAGCTTCTGGAATTAGTGGATTTATAGTTTTAATCCACCAATTTAAATTTGAAAGTTTCTCAGACTGTTTTTCAATTAAATAAATGTTCTGGGACTTCAATTACATGTATGTCGGATTTCTTGATATTGTCCAACAGGTAATGTTTTTCCATTTTTTTTCTCTCTGAACTTTATTTTGAGGCTGTCTTTAAGGCTTTTACAGGCCTTTAGATAGCCTTTACTCTACGGCTAATTTAGTCCCATTACTACGGCTAATTTAGTCCCATTACTACGGCTAATTTAGTCCCATTACTAAGACATGACCCTTCTAGGACTCTGTTTAATGCCTGATGGGTCCCTCCATGCTGGCAGCAGGGGGGAACCATGAGCAATTCCTACATCAGCCATTGTTTGACTTCCAGCCCCGGCCATGGGTCTGCCTCCAGCTTCATGGAGTTTCATCCTATGCATGTGCAGATGCAGAGTCAATTAAAGACCCTAAAAGAATTTCTAGAATTCTGTCTGTATAGTTCTTTCCTCTCTGGTGTTCTGTCTCACAAATTCTAGCCACCTCAGCTTTCCTGAGTTCTGATCTGGGTTACCTCAACTCAGTAAGACAATTGGGTTCTGTATTATCCTCTCTCTCTCTCTCTCTTTGCCATAACCCCAAAATTGCCCATGGGCACAAAGCTGGGGCGCACTTAAAGGCTCACCTCATCTGTTTCCCTCAATCAGGGATTTCCGTCCTGAGCTGTCTGTACGCCGGTATCTGAAATCAATTGCTTTCTATGTTTTATTCACTTTCCTAGTATTTATAGTGCAATGATGGATGTTACCCACTTATGACCAGAATCAGAAGTCTCAGGAATATATATTTTAGCAAAAAATCATGAGTTCACACTGATAGTTCTCTTCCATAACATTTCAAATTTTATACTGCAAGGTTTTAGCTTACTTTCTTTGATTGTATTTTTAATATTCTTGTATTTCTTTTATTCTACCTTAAAATCGTAGTTTCTAATAGCATTAATGTAATCTTACAGTATATATCAAATAATTTCAAAATAGTGGTATCGATATTATTACCAACAATAAGGCCAGGCCCAGCAGCTCACGCCTGTAATCCCAGCACTTTGGGAGGCCAAGGCAGAAGGATCTCTTGAGCCCAGGAGTTTAAGATCAGCCTAGCAACATAGTGAGACCCTGTCTCTACAAAAAAAATGTTTTAATTAGCCAGGTGTGGTGATGTGAACATGTAGTCCCAGCTACTTGGGAGGCTGAGGCAGAATCATGGGAGCCCAGGGGTTTGAGGCTGCAGTGGGCCATGCTGATGCCACGGAGCAAGAACCTGTCTCCAAAATAAAAGCAAAACAAATAAAACTAACGGAACAAAACCCCGGAAACCAATAAGACTATTGCATAGAATTTCAAATTCCTTTTTGCCTTTAGAGTAAGTGCCACTAAAAAAGAGGAATCTAAGTTCACTATTATAAAATTCCTTGATCTTGATGTAATTCTTTGTGTGTGGGGTTTTGTTACCAACTTAGAATATGGTCTAATTCATTTATTTTATTTTATTGTTTCTGCTGGTTAGATAGCTTTTACTACCTGGACTAATTCATTTGATCTCGGACTAATTTATTTCTTTCAGAGTGTTTTCAAGTTTTAGGAGCTCATTTTTTTTCCTTTCTAAATCTGTGTGTGTGTGTGTGTGTGTGTGTGTGTGTGTGTGTGTGTGTGTATTTTTTTTTCCCCCAGAGATTGGGCTTCACTATGTTGCCCAGGTTGGTCTCAAACTCCTGGCCTCAAGTGATCCTTCTGCCTCAGCCTCCCAAGTGGCTGGGATTACAATCATGAGCCACCACACCTGACTTCCTTTTATATATAACTTTATTTTTCAAATGGTTAAAACATTTACATGATTCCAAAATCAAAACCATGTACACTCAAAGAATTTTCGCTTTCCTCCCTTTCTTCTTACCTTTATTCCCTCTCTGCCTATACATAGGCAAGTCACTCAGGTTTTGGTTTAACCTTCCAGGGTCTTTTTTTTTTGAGACAGGGCCTCTCTCTGTCACCCAGACTGGAGGGCACTATCTTGGCTCACTGCAACCTCTGCCCCCCAGGTTCAAGTGATTCTCATGCCTCAGTGATTCTCCTGAGTAGCTAGGATTATAGGCACCCGCCACCACATCTGACTAATTTTTGTGTTTTTAGTAGTACGGAGTTTCACCATGTTGACCAGGCTGGTCTTGAACTCCTGACCTCAAATGATCTGCCCGCCTTGGCCTCCCAAAGTGCTGGGGTTACAGGCGTGAGCCCCTGACCCAGGCTGTTTTTGTAAATATAAGTAGATACCTGTGTGCACACATAGATTCACATTGCACCTTTTTTTTTTACATATATGCATTGTGTACACATTTCTTTTTCAACTTAATAATACATCCTAGAAACCACTCACTCTCTGCACGTAGAACTCTCTCCCTCTGTCCTCTGCCCTCTCCTCCACTCCCTCTAGAACTGCTGCATTGTGTGGCTGGATCATGGGTTGTTCAGCCGGGTCCCAGCTTGTTTGGTGGCTTTTCTCCAGTGGAAAAAAATGAGCCATCCCCAGTCCCCTGGCTATCCCCACCTTTACGGCTCCCAAGTTCTCAGGAGGGAAACTACAAGTGAAGGGTGGCAGTTGTCCTGGTGGGATCACAGTTCAGAGATGGAGCACACAGAGACCTTTGCCAAGCATACTCACACAGGGAGATGGGGTGCTTTTCAGGAGGCAACATTTCTCTTGCTGAAACCCGATTTATTTTTCCGGTCCATGCAGATCTGGAAACAGCTGCCACATCTAAAGGCAGTTGTGATATACAAAGAACCTCCTCCAAACAAGATGACCCATGTGTACACGGTATGGGCAGCGGGACCCTGGGCGCCTGGCGGGGCCTGCTGGGCCCACCCAGCTGACCTAGCCTGCCTACTCCCTGCACCTGGCTGCAGATGGAGGAGTTCATGGAGCTGGGGAATGAAGTGCCTGAGGAAGCCCTGGACGCCATCATCGACGCCCAGCAGCCCAACCAGTGCTGTGTGCTGGTCTATACATCAGGCACCACTGGGAACCCCAAGGGCGTGATGCTGAGTCAAGACAATGTAAGACAGATGCCGGGTGGGGGGGATAGTGGGTGAATCTGGGCCATGGCTCTGCCCAGTAGCCCCTGGGGAAGCTCCTCAGGCCCCTCCGTTCTGTCTGGGAGCTGGGATAGAACAACCCTTCAATCTGTGGCCCAGAATGAGCCCAGCAAGGGGAAGGGGAGGCCTGTCCTGGGGTTTTCAGAGCCGGCAGAGATGCCACAGCGGGCACCATGCGGGGGCTGGCCCCCAGGGTGGCCACAGTGGTGAGCACTGCCGGAGCGGCTTGTGGATGCTGCTGGGGCCCATCTGCCTGTCCTCCAGATCACGTGGACGGCGCGGTACGGGAGCCAGGCCGGCGACATCCAGCCAGCAGAAGTGCAGCAGGAGGTAGTGGTCAGCTACCTGCCCCTCAGCCACATTGCTGCCCAGATCTACGACCTGTGGACGGGCATCCAGTGGGGGGCCCAGGTCTGCTTTGCCGAACCCGACGCCCTGAAGGTCAGTCTGCCTCTATTGTGTGTCTGTCCAAGCCTGTGTGCCAGGGCACCTCCACGCGTGTCCATGGGACCTGCGTGTGCATTTGTGTGTGTGCTGTACCTGTGCATGTATCAGTCAGAACTCAGTGGACACAGCCTGACTCAGATGACCAAACAAGAAGGGCGCCTGATGCCATTACATAAAGTTGAGTCAGAGTGGTTCGTGGGGCTTGCGACACCCTCAAGGACGGGCGTCCTCAGAGTGTCACCTGTTGGCTACGGCCCTTCCCTGAACCCCAGCCTCACAGGAGACACCTGTTCCTGGGACCTTTATTTTAACTGTGAGGAAAACTTCCCAGAAACACCCCAGCAATGTTCCCTCCGCCTGCATCTCAGTGGCCCAAAGTGTCACCTGTCTGTTCTCAAACGGAACGCTGCGGAGGAGAATGGGATTTTTGTGTCTGAGTTAAGAGTCACCACGCTCAGGGCTGGGACGAGACTGGGGTCCTTCTGAAGCACTGGCCGCTTGACAGCTGCCTGCTACCAGGGTTCCACATGCAGAGAGGGAGGCGAAGGCCATTGGGCCGACAGTATGTGCCACACCTTGTGTGCAGGTGTGCGTGGGTGCCCGTCAAGCATGTGTGTGCTGCTGGCATGCCTGCAAGGCGTCTGCACGCCTGGCTGGTGAGAGGGGCTCCCTGGTCCCTAGCTGTCCCTGACCTGGCAGGCCTGCCTCTTCTGGTGTGAACAGGGGAGCCTGGTGAACACGTTGCGGGAGGTGGAGCCCACGTCGCACATGGGGGTGCCCCGGGTGTGGGAGAAGATCATGGAGCGCATCCAGGAGGCAGCGGCTCAGTCTGGCTTCATCCGGCGCAAGATGCTGCTGTGGGCCATGTCGGTGACCTTGGAGCAGAACCTCACCTGCGCTGGCAGGTACAGAGGGTCCACGGGCAGGAGGCCTGGGGAGGCGGCAGGCTTGGTCATAACCCAGAACACGGCGTGGGTCTGATAGGCCATGCCCGTCCCAGCGCCAGTGTCCGGGCAGCTCTGGAGAACCCATGCAGAGGCCCCGTCCATGACCGGGCTTCAGCGCCTATGCTTTTCCCAGGCCCTGCTGGGAACAGTCACTCAACCTTTGGATTCTGACTGTGAGGACTAAGTTGGTTTCTCCGAAGTGAAATTCAGCTCCCTAGGAGCAGCTCTTGGCACAGTCTCCTGAGGTCTCCTGACCTCAGTGGATGGCTGGAGAAGGGGCCACAGCGATGAGGACTTTGCCTTTCCAGCGTTTTCAGCATCCCAAGTGACCCCTCCGATCTCGCCCCTTTCTATCTTTCCATGGCTTTTTAGATTCCCACATAGTGCTATGGGAGCGTCAGTGACATGAATCAGACTTGGTTTCAATTTAGTAGTTCCCATTCCCCAAGTGTCTGTGAAATGGTATGTTTCATGAGATGTGTATACATGCCTGTGCACCCACAGCTTCATTTGCACAGACGTGAAAAGTGAATGTGCACGAACAAAGCATTTGTGGGCTTCACTGGGGTCCCACGTTTGTACCTGTGTCTACACAAGTTTATACTTCAAGTCTGTGCATGTGTATTGTGTGTGCAAAATGGCATGCGTCTGTGTTGTTGCCTCTACACCTGTACGCAGCTGAATCGGTTTGACTTCCTGGTTTCAGACACATTTGCACACAGCGTGTGCCTGCATACCTACTTCTGCATGCGTGTTGACAGGCAGGCTGAATATTCAAACCAACTGGAACAGACAACTGCAATGGCTGAGCCAGTGTGTTCTTACTGAATACCACCCTTTTGTGTGTGTGTGTGTGTGTATGTGTCTGTGTGTTTGTGTGTCTGTGTGTGTTCATGTTTATGTGTGTTTGTATTTTTGTGTTTGTGTGTGTTTGTGTCTGTGTGTGTTTGTGTCTGTGTGTGTTTGTGTGTGTGTTTGTACGTTTGTGTTGTGTGTGTTTGTATGTTTGTACGTTTGTGTTGTGTGTGTGTTTGTGTGTGTGTGTGTCTGTGTGTGTGTTTGTGTTTGTGTATGTGTGTTTGTGTCTGTGTGTTTGTGTGTGTTTGTGTGTGGTGTGTTTGTGTGTGGTGTGTTTGTGTGTTTGTGTGTATGTTTGTATGTTTGTGTTTGTGTGTGTGTATGTTTGTGTCTGTGTGTTTGTGTTTGTATGTTTGTTTGTGTTTGTGTCTGTGTGTTTGTATGTGTTTGTGTGTGTGTGTGTGTGTGTGTGTGTGTGATTTCTTCTGTGAACCATTCTCCTTCTCCCACCAGCGACCTGAAGCCCTTCACAACCAGACTGGCAGATTACCTGGTGCTAGCCAAGGTCCGCCAGGCACTGGGCTTTGCCAAGTGTCAGAAGAACTTCTATGGAGCGGCCCCCATGACGGCAGAGACACAGCACTTCTTCCTGGGCCTCAACATCCGCTTGTATGCGGGCTATGGCCTCAGTGAGACCTCAGGCCCCCACTTCATGTCCAGCCCGTATAACTACCGGCTGTACAGGTGAGGCTGGAGGCTGCTGCACACGTGCACGCCAACATGCCCTTGCTGGCACTCCTGCTGAGTGCCCTGGGGACCCCCTCTTCTTTATACACCAGTTGGGTCCCAGAGACCTGGCCGCTGGGCTGTGGAGCCTCCGAGAGCCAGCACTGCCACCTTGGGCCGAGTCCCCAGCTTACCCTCCTCAGTCTAGTGGGGGTGGCCTCTGCCACTGTGTCGTGTACGTCTGTGGTTGAAAACAGCCTACACAGCCCAGGTGTCCCCTGAGCAGGGGTCTACCTGTGGAGCAGTTTTCCTCCGGCCCCTCCCTCTCCTGAGGTGGGGTGTGCTCCAGGGTGTTCCAGGGGCCGGCTGGGGTGGGAGTGGGGGACCAGGCCGGTCTCCTAATGGGTGGTGAGGGCGGTCCATTCTGAGGAGTGATTTAGGAGATCATCTGTTGTGCTCCAATAGCCCCTCTCCCTGACAGCCTATCACAGTGCTCCAAGCTCTACCATTACCATTTCCTCTGTTCCTTCTTTCGTTCATTCCCTAAAACCCTTTAATTGGCTCTACCTTTCAGCTCTAAGTCCCCTCTTAAAATACAAAAGCCCTGGCCGGGCGTGGTGGCTCACACCTGTAATACCAGCACTTTGGGAGGCTGAGGCAGGCGAATCACAAGGTTAAGAGATCGAGACCATCCTGGCCAACATGGTGAAACCCCGTCTCTACTAAAAATACAAAAATTAGCTGGGCATGGTGGTGTGCGCCTGTAGTCCCAGCTACTCAAGAGGCTGAGGCTGAGGCAGGAGAATTGCTTGAACCCAGGAGGCAGAGGTTGCAGTGAGCCGAGATCGAGCCACTGCACTCCAGCCTGACGCCTGGCGACAGAGCGAGACTCTGTCTCAAAAAAAAAGAAAAAGAAAAAGAAAAAAAAATACAAAAAGCCTTGTGAGGGGATACCTTCTAGCCATCAGTGAAGACCCTCCCCCACCATGGGGGCTGGGAGGAGAAGGCTCCCTCTGACCAGTCTCCTGACTCCTCCCTCACCAGCTCAGGCAAGGTGGTGCCCGGCTGTCGGGTGAAGCTGGTGAACCAGGATGCAGAGGGCATTGGTGAGATCTGCCTGTGGGGCCGCACTATCTTCATGGGCTACCTGAACATGGAGGACAAGACGTGTGAAGCCATCGATGAAGAAGGCTGGCTGCACACGGGTGACGCTGGCCGCCTGGATGCTGACGGCTTCCTCTATATCACTGGGCGCCTCAAAGGTGAGCACCCCAGGCTGGGTGCGGCGGCTCATGCCTGTAATCCCAGCATTTTGGGAGGCCCAGGCAGGCAGATTGCCTGAGCTCAGGAGTTCAAAACCAGCCTGGGCAACATGGTGAAACCCGTCTCTGCTAAAAACACACAAAAAATCAGTTGGGCATGGTGGTGTGCACCTGTAATCCCAACTATTCAGGAGGCTAAGGCACAAGAATTGCTTGAATCTGGGAGGTGGAGGTTGCAGTGAGCCGAGATCGCCTCACTGCACTCCAGCCTGGGAGGCAGAGCTAAACTCTGTCTCCAAAAATAAAACGAAACCAAACAGAAACAAAAAGGCCAGCGCCTGGACAGCTATAGTGGGGTGGGAACAGGAAGTCCACTGCCACCACTGTTTATAGCAGCGCCAGTCTTGAGCCATTATTAAGTGTCACACACCTTTAGTGACATCGTTTTATTTACTCCTCTCTTCTATGAACCCTAACTTGCTAATGAGGACACCCAGAGAGGTTAAGTAACTTGTCCAAGGTCACCCAGCTGGTAAATGGTGGAGCTTAGAGCTGAAATGAGACCTTTAGAGAAATAAGGCAAGTCTTTCCAGAAGATTCAAGAGCATAAGTATTACGTATTTTTAGATGCAAACACGGATATGATGGGGAATAGAATGCACGTTGGATATAAAATTTAAAATAAGACAAACTTCCCACAGAGACAGAAATAGCTGGGGATGCCTCTGTAGAAGTACGTTCTACCTACTTTACCTGAGTTGGTGTTACGTCCGCGGCACCCACGTGGGAATGCCGCGCCAGGGCCTCATGGGCGAAACAAGCTAAGCGAGTGGGTAAACTGCTTTGTGGATGTCATGCAGAGGCAGTGTGCGACCGTGCCCAGGCCCCAGCTGATGGCCATGGAAGCTCAGCCCCCAGGGAGGGACAAAACGTCACGGTGGCGTTGGGGCCCTGGGATGTGCAGGCTGGTGAGCCCTGCCAGGGACCCTCCCAGAAGACCCCGGGAGCGACAGGTGGCTGCTTGGATGTGCCTTGGGCGCCACCTGGTGTTCCTCTTTGTAACGGCAGATGAGGGGACCCACGTTCTTGAAAGAGGATAGTAGCCCGAAAACCAAATTCAACTAGAGCTGGCCCTCCTTTTAGAACAAGTATAATGAGAGGTAAGGGTCCAGATAGCTTTTCTCCAAATATATATCCAACTAACACGGCGTCCCTTCCTCCTTGCCTTGCAGTGATACCTGTGTCCTTGACCAAGTGACTGTCTGTGAGAGGTCTATGTGTGGACTCTACTCTGTTCTCTTGTTCTATTCGCTTATCCTTGCACCAGTACCCAGTGTCTTAATTTCTATAGCTCTATGACCAAGCTAGATATCCGCTTAAGTCCTTAGAGACCTGGTCTTTTTCTTCTTCAAGACGACCTTGGCTATTCTTGGCCATTTTCATTTCCATAGGAACTTTTCATTGCATGTTTCCTCAAAAACTGGCTGGAATTTTGATTTTTGGTTTCATTAAATCTGTAGATCAATTTGGTGAGAAAAATACATCTTTATATATTGGGTATTCCAATTCACAAAGATGATAAATCTCTCTCTCCATTTACTTAGGTCTTTTTCAGTTTCGCTCAATAATGTGCTATTTATTTATTTATTTATTTATTTTTGAGACAAGGTCTCGCGTTGTTGCCCAGGCTGGAGTGCAGTGGCATGATCTCGATCACATAGCTGGGACCACAGATACAAGCCCCTACACCTGGCTAATTTTTTATTTTTGTAGAGAGGGGGTTTTGCCATGTTGCCCAGGCTGCTCAAGCAATCCTCTTACCTCGGCTTCCTAAAGTGCTAGGATTATAGGTGTGAGCCACTGCATTCAGCCTATATTTTTTAGGCTAGAGATTTTTGCACATCTTTCCTTGTATTTTACTTTGTGTGTGTGTGTGTGTGTGTATGTGATGGAGTCTCTCTCTGTCGCCCTTACTGGAGTGCAGTGGTGTGATCTCAGCTCATTGCAACCTCCTCTTCTTGGGGTTCAAGTGATTCTCCTGCCTCAGCCTCCTGAGTAGCTGGGATTACAGGCACATGCCACCACCCCCAGTGAAGTTTTGCATTTTTAGTAGAGACGGGGTTTCACCATGTTGGTCAGACCGGTCTCGAACTCCTGACCTCGTGATCTTCCTGCCTCAGCCTCCCAAAGTGCTGGAATTAAAGGCATGAGCCACTATGCCCTGCCCTTGTATTTACTTCTAATAATTTTTATGCTATTTTAAATAATATCATTTCTAAAATTTTTTCAGCTCAGATGTTGCTGTGAAATTTTTTTTGTCTATTTGTTCGCTATTAGTATATAGAAATGCAACTGCTTTTTGCATATTGGCCTTGTATCAAACGACCTTGATCAGTCCACATATTTAATTTAGTAGTGTATATATTCTTTTGAATATTCTATGGACACAACTGTATCATCTGCAAATAATGACAAATGATATTTTTTTCTTGTTGTTTTGCACAGGTCAGGACCTCCAGGGCAGTGTTGAATACAAGTGGTGGTAGTGGTCAAACTTGTTTTGTTCCTGATCTCAGGGCACAAGCATTATTTTATTCACTAGGCATGTTTGGCTGGGCGCAGTGGCTTACACCTGCAATCCCAGCACTTTGGGAGGCTGAGGCAGGCGGATCATGAGGTCAGGAGATCGAGACCATCCTGGCCCACATGGTGAAACCCCGTCTCTACTAAAAATACAAAAATTAGCTGGGCATGGTGGCGCACACCTGTAGTCCCAGCTACTCAGGAGGATGAGGCAGGAAAAACGTTGAACCCAGGAGGTTGAGGTTGCAGTGAGCTGAGATTGCGCCATTGCACTCCAGCCTGGTGACAGAGCCAGACTCTGTCTTAAAAAAAAAAAAAAATTTTTAGAAGTATGTTTGCTGTAAAAATTTTGTAGATGTTCTTTATCAGATTAAAGAAGTGTCTTTCCAGCTGTAGTTTGCTAAGGGTTTTTATCTTTTACTAATGGTAAAAGACGCTGGTAAGAATGCAGAGGGCGGCAGTGGGGAGAAAAGGGCAGGAATGAGGCGGCCATGATGGGGCATATGTGGGGGAGGCTGCGTTGTTGTAGTTCCACATTTCCAGTCTGTCTTTTCCTCCTCACGTCTGCTGTCCTAGACAAACTCTGATCATCTAGACACTTGTCACGGCTTCCTCTCTAGCCGGCCCACCCCTAAATAACCACTCTTCACCCGAGTTGCCAGAGCGCCCCAGGACTTTACTGTCACTCCATTCCACCTCCCAGCGCAGCTCCTCAGGCAGCACGAGAGGCCTCCGAGATCCATCCTACTCCCTCTCCAGCCTCTGCCTCACTTGCTACCTGCAGCTCCCTTATAAGGCTTGTGAGCTTCTGCTCCTGTCCTGCCTCTGCCTGCCAACCCCCCATTCATGATCAGCATGCAGCTGGGCCTGGCGCCTCCCTGCTCTGGCCCTGCAGCCCCTGTGCCTCCCTGTCTCACTGCCCCACTGCATGGTGGGCTCCTTGCAGCCATGGCCAACCTTGCTGTATTCTGTGCCTGATGTCAGCACAGGACCTGTGCACAGAATGCGACCAACTAATCTTTTCTAAATTAGAACGGAGGGACGGTAGTCTCAGTAAAATCAGTCGATGTGCATTTGTGCAATTTATTTTATTGAATTGATTGCCATCTACCCTAGAAGTGAGCCATTATTAGTATCAGAGAACAGGTCAGGGCACTGAGTGCCTGGCAGTCTGTTGGACAGAAGGAAAGAAGCCGGGGGGACCTTCCAGGGAAGGGTGCAAGCAAGGGGAGAGTCATCCTAGCAGGGCAGGTGACAGTACGGGCTCTGGACCTGGACTGGATTTTAAATCTTAGCTCTGCTACTTACTAGCACGTGAGCTTGGACAAGTTACCGAACATCTCTGTGCCTTGGTTTCCTCATCTGCAAAAACAGTAACAGCGTCTGCTTCAGTACAGGTTTATTGTGACAGTTAAATGAATTACTCTATGTGAGGTGCTTAGCATGGTGGTGAGTGCTGTGCGTGACAGGGATGGTGGTTATTAAGCAAAGGCAGGGAAGGGAAATGACACGGGCTATTCAGGGGCAGGAACTGGGGCTGGCAGAAGGGGGCCATGGATGAGATGTCTTGGATGATGAGCTGAGAGGGGTCCCTGGGTGGGCATTTGTCCTTGGGGGACCACCACCAGCCCCCCCGCAGGTGTGAGGTGCTTCGGAGGGCCAGGCACTGCATCTTGGCTCCCAGCTAGGGGGCATCTCCAGCTGTGTTGCCTGCTGTACCTGAGGCTTCCGGGGTGTGGTGAGGCCTGGGTTGTGATTCAGCTGGGCCACCTGACGTACATTCTTTGCCGGGGACCTGGCCTTGCCTCCCCAGAATTAATCATCACAGCTGGTGGGGAGAATGTGCCCCCTTTGCCCATCGAGGAGGCCGTGAAGATGGAGCTGCCCATCATCAGCAACGCCATGCTGATCGGGGACCAGAGAAAGTTCCTGTCCATGCTGCTCACCTTGAAGGTGTGTCTGGGGGGGCCCCGGCTCAGAAGTAACAGCCAGTGATGGGGTCTGTGTGTCGGGCTGGCAGAAGCCACATTTAGCACAGGGCCCAGGCAGATCTCATGGCTTCATTCTGAAATGACTCGAGTCCGTGCTGCCTGCACTGTAGGAGCATCTGTGGCACGTGGAAATTCCTTCCGTCCCACACATGCCACTGTGAGGATCCTTGACATGTTACTTGCACTTTCCGGTTTACAAAGTGCTGCTGCCCTCCCTCATTGCTCTCGGCAGGTACTTGAGCCTCAGGGTTACAGACAGGCAGGAGTTAGGGTCCCTGCTTTATAGGTGACGACATCACTGACGGAGGTCTTCTAATCCTGAGACCACTGCTCCTTCTACAGTAACACGAGGCTCAACACAGTAGCGGCTACTCATTCTAGAACCATCTCTTTGAAACAGAGCTCACATGATTCACACCCTTGCCGACAGCAGTAAGACCAGGACCAGGGCTTATGTCTTGTGGGGTAAGGCTTGGTCCTCATCTCATCTCTGGCTCTTCAGTGCGCTCTGGACCCAGAGACCTCTGACCCAACTGATAATCTGACCGAACAAGCTGTGGAGTTCTGCCAGCGGGTGGGCAGCAGAGCCACCACAGTGTCCGAGATCGTGGGGAAGAAGGATGAGGCCGTGTACCAGGCCATTGAAGAGGGGATCCGGAGGGTCAACACAAACGCGGCAGCCCGGCCCTACCACATCCAGAAGTGGGCGATTCTCGAGAGAGACTTCTCCATTTCGGGTGGAGAGCTGGGTAGGTTTTCTCTTCACTATTGCAAGGCCAGTGTGGGAAGGCAGAGGCCTTGGCAGTGCCTAGGAGGTGCCCGTTATGAAGCAGCCACAGCAAGGTCAAGGTCATGGCAGGAATCTGGGCGATGGCTCAGTGCCCCGGCTTGTGGTTATGGGGAGCCTGTTGAATGTACAAGATATATGATAGAACTTTCTAATCTGAACATGACATTTAACTTGGCTTTGACTATGGGACCCTTTTCTCCTAAAATCACAATGGAACTACCAGGCCAACACCAAGGCCCTGTCGGTGTTCAGGCTGGAGTCATGTGGTTCTAGGGGCGAGATGCTGTGATCTTCTGGAAAGTCAGCTTGTGTGATAGGTAAAGGTGTGAGGCTGCCCTGGACCACTGCCCACAGAACCAGAGAGGGCTCCAGTGCAGCCTCAGCTGAGGTCACTCTTGGTTGTAGCCAAGAGATGTTCATGGGGTGTTCATGGAACAGGGGAGGCGGAAAGTTATGCCAGTGTGATTCCCTCAAACTCACCGAGGCTGAACCCAGATGCAACTGTCCACAGCAATGCTGAGCTGCAGTCAAGTGACCCTGAGCTTATCTGGCTATCTGCTGCCAGCACATTGAATGCAAGGACAGCCAGACAGAAGACGCCCTCTCTAAGTAGTTAGTACAATGACTTTACCGAAAGTTTCCAGTTACACAGTCAAGAGTGAGTTAGGCATTTTAAGCTCCCAGGACCTCAAATCAGAGCTCCTTCAGCCTTACTTTAGAGGGGGGAAATCGAGGTCAAGGAAAGTAATAGGGGAAGACCTCTCATAAAGACCATGGCAGAGGCTCCCCAGAACCTGGACTTCCTCTACCCCCATCACAACCATCAAAGCATAATGTCCAACACTGTATGAACTTTCACACAAATACAGAGATGCTGTGTACTAGTCATCGAATACACTGCTGTGTAACAAATGACCCCCCCCCAGAATGTAGCAGCCTAAATTTTAGCAATAAACACATACTATCCACATTTCTGTGGGTCAGGAATTCAGGAGCAGCTTAGCTGGATGGTTCTGGCTTGGGTCTCATGCGATTACATCAATGTGTGCTGGGTGCAGTCACTTGCAGCTGAGGGTCCCCCTCCACACTCACTTATCTGGCTGTTGGCAGGCCTCAGCTCCTTGCTGGCTGCTCGCCGATGTGTGGCCAGTGGGCCTCTCCCGGGCTGCCTGTGTGTCCTCACAACATGGCAGCCAGCTTGCCCAGGAAGAATGGTCCAAGAGAAAGCCCAGGACAGAAACCTAGTCTATTTTTTTTTTTTTAATTGCTTCAACAATTTATTCATTCAAGAGACAGAACGAATAAACCCATTTTAGGAAAAATGGACTGAGGACAAAAATGGGTGCAGGGCAAGGATAAGGTAGATGTGGCCTCCACCACTTCCCTACGCATATAAAAGAAACTGCAGTCTTTTATAACCTATTCTCAGAAGTGCCGCCGGGCGCGGTGGCTCAAGCCTGTAATCCCAGCACTTTGGGAGGCCGAGGCGGGTGGATCACGAGGTCAAGAGATCGAGACCATCCTGGTCAACATGGTGAAACCCCATCTCTACTAAAAATACAAAAAATTAGCTGGGCATGGTGGTGGGTGCCTGTAATCCCAGCTACTCAGGAGGGTGAGGCAGGAGAATTGCCTGAACCCAGGAGGCGGAGGTTGCGGTGAGCCGAGATCGCGCCATTGCACTCCAGCCTGGGTAATAAGAGCGAAACTCCGTCTCAAAAAAAAAAAAAAAAGTGACATACCAACCCTTCCTCTATCCTCCACTGGCCGCAACCAGAGGAATGACATAGGAGACTACACACACGCCATGTGAATACCAACAGCCATCACTGTCTTGGAGGCTGGCTACGGACTGTCCTGACTGCCTGGCTTTATTCCTGAGTGACAGGACTCACTGAGTGTGAGTCTTTACCACACATATTCTGAGTTCTCAGAGCCTGGGCCTCACTCTTTTCTTCCCGTTTCTCTTTTAGGTCCCACAATGAAACTGAAACGGCTCACGGTTTTGGAGAAGTACAAAGATATCATTGACTCCTTTTACCAAGAGCAAAAAATGTAATCGAGGGCCGCGCTCGCAGTTTCTACAGAATAGAGGGCAGGCCTTCCGAGCGTCTTCCTGAGCCCCAGGTCTCCTCAGTCTGGCGCAGGCATTTCTGGCCAGTCTGTTAGATCTCCAGGTCAGGGCACAACGCCAGCTCTTCATTTACCAGGTCTTAGACCAGTAATAGCTGACAATTCCGAGAAGCTTCATATGTGGGTAGTTTTAATTCCATTTCAGTATTGCTTTGTGCTCAGGTGACAAGTGAGATCAGCTCTCCTTCTAGAACGAAAGGGCTGATCATTTTTGGCCTTAGTTCCAGGTAGATTAACCAGCTGCTAGTTCACAGACAAGACAGCCGGCAGCAGGCTGTGGAGCCGGCGGGAGGGAGATGGCTGAAACTGCTCTTGTGCGCCACAGGGAAAGCAATCACTTACAACTCACCTAGCGACCTGACTTCCTCTGGAATCACGGTGGACACTGCAGACCCTGTTATTCCACTACCCGGCACTCCTCCGCCACACACATGCCAACTGACTGGATGCTTAATAAAAATGCTGCTGCCTGTTTGACCCTATTTAATGTGTAATTTGAATATTAAACCTTTTAACAGAACTGTCAACAAGGACCCGATTTTTTTGTTAATTGAGTAGGTGGGACCAGTGCAGGCAGTCATGGGCATTAAACTCACAGGACTGTGGACAGCAGACGTGAGTGACCACTGGTGCCCTGGAATAAACAAAGGTGCAGGATGGGGTTAAGTGGAGCATTCTCGTAAAAGCAGCCAACTCTACGTTAGCCTGTCACCACCAGCCTACCCCACTTCCACTCTGAATACGGGAAGCAGCCGTTCTCGGTAGCAAGCTGAGCCAACATGACTGAAGGCCTCTGATGGGAAACAGGTGGAGAAAGCAAACATCTCAATCAGTTTTGGAATCTTTATTACTTTGAACCCAAGAGCCACTGATAACTAGCACAATCCAATGAAACCAAGGAAGCAGCAGCTTAAACAAAGGAAAATACATTTAAGATTATAAGTCTGGTTACAAGCTTAAAAAATGACCCAGACAGGGATATCGTTGCTAAAAAAAAATCCCCTTGTGACCTGGGTACATTCTGCAAAGCCACAGGTTTGCAATGTTACACAAGGGTCAAGGGAGGGCATGAGTTGTCTTTGGTTGTGGGGCCACTGGGTAACTGTTATGAAAACAGTGAGTGTCTGAGGATTAAGAAAATCATGCTGCAGCGGAGGGGAAGGGAGAGGAGGGCAGGAAGGGACAGGAGATGCCTGAGGGTCAAAAGCTGGGCCCAGCTCAAGCCCAAGCCCCAGCATGGCACAATTTTGTGAATCAACTCAGGCTGAGTCACCTGCAGTCTCTGCAATGTCTTCTTATACTGGTACTGCTGAGGCAGAGGGCAGTAATTGGTGCTCTGGGAGATGAGAAGGGGCACTTGCTGAAATGTCAAACAGTCAGCATCCCAAGTTCCAATTGCAGTCAAAATACATGTGATCAAGCCTTTTGGCAGTATCGCCCCCAGCACTACCAGCTGCACTGTGGTCCACTCCCAGACGGAGACATGCATGACAGTCAGCCCTTCTGGCTCGAGATCAGGAGCTCACAGGCTGCAACAACCCATGATGCTGAAAATGTATCCAATAAAAGGAAGTACTAGCTCTCTGCTTCATTAGAAGCTCTTGCAAAAAATATTAAATCTCAAGACAAAATAATTGAACACACAATACATTTGTATATTTGTATCCAATATATTACCTTTGTCTTATTAACAAAAATTATATCTCTCATTATATGTTTCTTGGATCTGAAGTTTTTATTCATACTCAGTAATTTCTGTAAAGGACAAATCTGTCTCTATTTTCCATATCATTTAGAAATAACCACATTCACGCTTTTTGATGTGAACTTTCCCAGGAAATTTCTCTTGTGTCCATTTAGTTTTCTGAGTGTCACTTTGTGCTATTATGTCAATATCTTGTTTTATTTCCATTATGTTTTTCATAAACCAAAGAAAATAAGGTTTTTCTTAAAAAGTTAGACATATTCTCTTGTTAATTCTGTATCCTGATATTTACAGCTGAAGAAAAACTATTTTAACTTAAGTGTAAAAGGGTTTAGAATAGCAAATTATACTGTTCACTTAAGAGTTTACAAAAAAAAAAAAGTTTACCAGGTAGACACTTAATAAATAAAACAAGCACTTGGAAAAAGTTCTTTGAAAACAGACCTAGGGACATCCACCTGCATCTTTTGCACAGATTTTGTTAAGAAAAGGCCAGATCTAAAAATGTACTGTCAAGAAACAAGCAAACCATTGCATACATACGTAGGTATTCTAAATAGAGGTTTATGTGGTGTCCATTTGGAGCGACTGATGCAAATACCAGTTGTAGAAGCATTAATCTAAATCTTTTACTCGGCGACAGATTTCCTCTGTGAAGTCTGAGCATTTTGCATTGCCTCCTAAATCTTTTGTCAAGCTCTGAGAAAAGGAAAAAGCAAAAATAAAAAATGTATCCGCAAACTAAATTAAACCAAGGAGATTTTAAAGCCCTCGGGGAGATGCCACCTAGGCCAGTTACTTGGGTGCTCTTTCATTTAGTCCCTCATTTCAAAGCAAGGAACCACTCCACCATCATCTACGCAGCCGAGGAGGTTCAAGACCCAATCTCATAGTGTATACAACAGCACTCCACAAAGAACAAGGCACTCTTAATGCAAAGGGAGGCAGGGAGCTTTACCCAAAATTTTCCTTTTGTTCACACAATAGACCCTAATATAGGTTGGTTAGTCATGGATGTTTACATAAAAGCAAATCTAAACAAGAAGTTTCATAAAATCCTTGGGAAATTTGTAAAGGTTAAAAGAACTGAGACATATTCTGATCTATTTTGTTTTTATTTTTATTGTTTTTGAGATGGAGTCTCACTCTGTTGCCCAGGCTGGAGTGCAAGTGGCATGATCTCAGCTCACCACAACCTCTGCCTCCTGGGTTCAAGTAATTCTCCTGCCTCGGCCTCCGGAGTAGCTGGGATTACAGGTGCGCACCACCATATCCAGCTGATTTTTGAATCTGATCTATTTTTGGAGGCTGGGAAACAAACACGAAGGAAATATTTAAATCATTAACTCTCTCTTTTTTTTTTTAAATAGAGACGGGATCTCACTATGTGGCCCAGGGCTGGTCTTGAACTCTGAGGTTCAAGTGATCCTCTTGCCTCAGCCTACAGCTCCAACTACAGGCATGCACCACCACACTTGCCTAAGTCATTAACTCTTAAACCCCCCTCTTTAGGAAAGAAAGCCTCCCATACAACTGATCAGCTTATCCTTTCTTTCCTGCATGCAGACCCCAATATATTTAATTCTCTTTATCTTTCCATCCTATACAATAAAAAGGCTCACTGTGTAATTCAGGTATCTCTCTGCTGGGCTGTAGATTATAACTTTCTAAATATAATTTCAGAATAAGAAAATCATCTGACCTCCAATGTGACTATCAGCCTGTTAAAAACAAGGCTGAATTTCTTGCATTTTTGCCATATGATATAATTTGAAGTTACAGACTTTTTTTTTTTAACAGAAGGGACCAACTTTGAAGATACTATGCTAAGTGAAACAAGCCAGACTCACAGGACAAACACTGTATGATTCCATCTACATGAGGTACCTAGTCATAGAGACAGGAAGCAGAATGGTGGGTGCCAGAGGATGGAAGGAGGGGGAAGGGAAGGTTACTGTTGAATGGGTGCAGCGTCTGTTTGAGAAAATGAAACGGTTCTGAAGATGGCTGATGGCGATGCTTACGTTACAATGTGACTGTACTTAACATTACTATACTGTATACCTAAAAATGGCTAAAATGGCAAATCTTATGTTATGCATATTTTTCACAATTTCTGTTAAAAAGGACCTCAAATTAGGGATGAGTCTTCAAGTGCATTACCTCTTCTCACTTGGAATAACCCACCACACTCCTTCCATGGCTACAATTGCTTATGAAGGCAGTGAAGCCTGTTAGGTAAGGGCCAGACTGGGTGTTAACGCCAACTTGGTCATTTAGGAGCTGTAAAACCTCAGATGAATTACGTAATCTCTCTGTATCTCAGCTTCCTCATCTTTAAGATGGAATTACAGTATCTACTTCACAGAGTTATAGAAAAGCTTTGCTGAGATGATAAAGAACTTAAAAGTTGCATAAGTATTCGATTAATATTAGTTGTTATTACCTTTATAAAACTTCTGTATTGCTTTTGTATTATAGATGCACATAGTGTAACATATAAGACTACTATATTAGAGGCACATCTGCATCTGTATCTGCCACTAGATTCCCAGCTCCTTGAGGCTCAGCATCTTACCCTATTCATCATTTTACTCTTCACATCTTATAATGGACAGTCAATAGACGTTTGTTGTGAAGAGGAAAATGTTGTCTATAAAAATCAATGAACTTGGCTGGGCACGGTGGCTCATGCCTATAATCCCAGCACTTTGGAAGGCTGGGGCGAGAGAATCACTTGAGGTCAGGAGCTGATTCGAACCCAGCTTGGCCAACATGGTGAAACCTCATCTCTACTAAAAATACAAAAATTAGCCATATAGGCCGGGCGCGCTGGCTCAAGCCTGTAATCCCAGCACTTTGGGAGGCCGAGGCGGGTGGATCACGAGGTCAAGAGATCGAGACCATCCTGGTCAATATGGTGAAACCCCGTCTCTACTAAAAATACA
>NW_016108052.1:672974-674211 GCF_001604975.1 Cebus imitator
TTCAACATCAAACGCTTGGGCCTGCTTGACAACTATTATCTGTCTCTGTCCTTTCACTCAGATAAAACACACAGAAGCAATGCATTTTACCCAGCACAAGTATGTCGAGATTCCTGTTACCTTTCCATCCTTAATTGTAGCGAAACATGCGGCCTCAATTCTCGCAGCGTGGTCAAAAAGTCCCATGTGGCGCAGCATCATCACGGCACTGAGCAGGAGGGCTGTGGGATTCGCCATGTCCTTGCCGGCGATGTCTGGAGCCGTCCCATGAACCTACACGTTGGGAAAAGCAGCATCATCAGGGGAGAGACAAGAGCTAACAGGCCTCTTCTGGGGCAGCTGGAGTCTTAACTATCTTTCCTCAGCAATAGAAAATATGCACTGAAAGCTACTGCGGGCAATTCATCTGACACGGACTGAAGGAATAAACTCTGGGTTGGGTGTGGTAGCTCACACCTATAATCTCAACACTTTGATAGGCCAAGGCAGGAGGATTACTTGAAGCCAGAAGTTCAGGACCAGCTTGGGCAACATAGTGAGACTCCATCTCTACAAAAAAATTAAAAATTAGCCAGGCCTAGTGACGCATGACTACAGTGCCAGCTACTTGGGAGGCTGAGGCAGGAGGACTGCGTAAGCCCAGCAGCTCAAGCCAGCAGTGAGCTATGATCATACCAGTGTACTCCAGCCTGGGTGACAGAACAAGGTCTCAACTCAAAGAAAAAAAAAAAAAGAAAAGAAATAAAGCCTTGGAGAAATAAAAAGCTAATTTTTTTAAGTATAAAACTATGGACTAACAGACTTTTTCAGTCAATTTTTGGTAAAATATTTTAAGGAAGGAAGGATACATAATAAATATCGGAGGGAAATGAAGAGATAAACCAAGCGTGTGTGTGTGTGTTTAAAAAAACAACAAAAAAAACCGGCTGGGTGCAGTGGTTCATACCTGTAATGCCAGCACTTTGGGAGGCCAAGGAGAATGGATCACCTGAGATGGGAGGCCAAGGAGGATGGATCACCTGAGATCAGGAGTTCGAGAACAGCCTGGCCAACATGGTGCAACCCCATCTCTACTAAAAATACAAAAATTAGCCAGATGTGGTGGCACATGCCTGTAATTCCAGCTACTTGAGAAGCTGAGACAGGAGAATCACTTGAACTTGGGAGGCAGAGTTTGCAGTGAGCCAAGATCACGCCACTGCACTCTGGCCTGGGTGACAGAGCAAGACCCCATCTC
>NW_016108052.1:674306-677618 GCF_001604975.1 Cebus imitator
AAAAAAAAAAAAAAAAAAGCATCCTTTTGTTTTGACAATCTGAAAAAGTGGAGTTAAAGCATACTTATACAGATAACTCCTCCTGAGTTCACCCACTGTTCTGACCTGAGTTCTGCTTCAGGTGTAAGGGTCCTTACCGACTCAAAAATTGCAACCCCGTTGGCTCCAATGTTGCCACTTGGTGTCACACCAAGACCTCCAATCAATCCTGCACACAGGTCACTAGGAGAAGAAAAGCATTTCAGAGGATGTTTTGAAAACCACAACATCTCACCTAGGAGCCAGATTTTAGTTTTTAATTACCATTCTCCACTCAAAGGAACTAGCGATCTTGAATAAATGGCTGTTTCCAGGGCTAAGGTTAATAAAACACAGATGATCCTAGAGCATCCTAGTGTGCCAGAAGGCAAGGCAAGGTTCAAAGAATGAAGGACCATGTCAAAAGGACACAGGAGACACGGTGAACGGACCCTTGCCAGCCAACTTGGGACAACCTAGGCATCAATATACATGATTATAATGACGGATGTATCACCGAATAAAACGGAAAACCACGTCCATGGCTGGGCGCAGTGGCTCACACGTATAAATCCCAGCACTTCGAGAGGCCAACCTGAGCAGATCACCTGAAGTCAGAAGTTGGAGACCAGCCTGGCCAACATGGCAAAACCCCATCTTTACTAAAAATAGAAAAATTAGCCAGGTGTGGTGGTGTACATCTGTAATAATCCCAACTACTCAAGAGGCTGAGGCAGGAGAATCACTCAAACCCAGGAGGTGGAGGCTGCAGTGAGCCACTGCACTCTGCACACACTGGAGTGCCACTATACTCCAGCCTGGAAGACAGTGCGAGACTCTATCTCAAAAAAAAGGAAAGAACAGAAAAAAAGAAAACCATGTCCATACTGACAGATAAACAAGAAAAGCATTCTTCTAGTAGAGTGCCAAGTCATAAATATAGAAAAAATCATGGGCTCAGAAAATCACCATTTGGCCAACATCTTATGTCTCTCTGTGTGATTGTGACAGAGAGACAGAGAGAGGTACAGATGTGAGATACAGTTAGGTTCCTCTTCAAACAGAGTACCCAGTTCACCCATTCTTTATTCTTCAATTCCAAGAACCCCTCCCCAACCTTTGCTGCACCCCAACCCATCTAAATATGCCTAGGCATGCCACAGCACAGTCCACGTTCCTTTCCTTATGTGGGAACAGGCTAGCTTTCTAGTCTCTCATAGGCAACCCCTTCCTCCCCTCCCTTTCTCCTGCATCACACGTTTACCTTATGTAGGAAAGTTTAAATGTTTAGCCAATCAGGACTAGTTTAGATTGTGCAGTCCAACCCCAGCCAATCGGGGAAAGACACAGAGGCAGAAGCTGCCTTAGGAATAAAAACCCCTACTCTCCTTTGTTCTGCGTGCTTTCATGGTGACCAGACCAGTGAGCAGCACCCTTCTGCAGAAGTAAATTTGCCTTGCTGAGAAATCCTTTGAGTGCTTGTTTTCTTTGCGTCTCTTGAGATTTTATTTCCAACACAGGCAAAGGAGGAGAGGAGGATAAGGAAGGGAGGAAGGAGAAAGGGAAGGAAAATGGGAAGGAGTAATAAAGTAAATTTGATAAAGTACTGGCATCTAGGGAATCTGGAATCTGGGTGCTGAATACAAGGGAATTCTTTGTATCATTCTTACAACTTTTCTGCAAGTCTGAAATTATGTCAAAAGTTACCAAAAAATAGTAAAAATGACCACCCACCTACCTAGCTATACATAACAAAACCTTGAAATCAATCAACCAATCAAACATTTGAAAACTGGGAAGTCAGGTAACGATTGGGAGAAGGAACCCAGTGATGATTTGGCAAAAAAAATGAAGGAACGACCCATCCAACATGTAATCATTCATCCCACAACCTGAATTGTTAGAATTCAACTCATACGCTATAACAAATACCCTATTTTATAATACTCAATTGAAAATGTTAAGCCATAATTATTTTAGGATGTCTATAAGTAAATCATAGGCTAAAATAAAAAGGTGGTGGCCAGACTCACCTAAGGATGTCTCCATACAAATTTGGCATAACGAGAACATCAAATTGGGAAGGATCTTGTACCATCTACAAGGAATACATTTTTGGATTTAATAATCAAAATCTGCAACACCCCCACCACACACACACATACCATTCACCATAAAAAGTAGCAGGTAAGTGTGAATATATACTTACATTCAAACATACTGTATCCAGGTACATCTCATTAAATTTAATATCTTTACAGTTTTCTGCAACTTCCCTGCATTTTTGGAGAAAAAGCCCATCTGACATCCGCCTGTATTTAATCAAATAAAAACTGCTGAAAAAAAAAGTCTTACAGAAAGAAAAGAATCAAATCAAAGAAGTAAAGTAAGTTTGAGAAATTTAAGTTCCAGAAGCCAAGCTACCTGATCTCAATTACAATAAAACTATTTCTTAGGTAGTTAAATAAAATATAAGCTGCAAATGTTTTAGGATCCTTCTGGAAGTACAAAAGGGTAAAGATGTAAAATAGCTTGATCATAATACAGAAGACTATATTTTTATAGCGTTATCTAACAAGACTGAAGAAATATCCACTAATATTATTAAAATTGCTTTAAACTGTTAACATAATAATTTAAATGGTTTTACTATTTTGCATGTTCAATGCTTTTCTTAGGTTAGGAAAACTGTTAATACATTCAGAGAAGGACTCTGACAGCCTCTGGATGAAAATTTAAATTGCCAGAGTAACACATCAGATACTGTTAGCAGTACTTTAAGCCTCTAAGTTTGTGGCCACTTCAGAGACACTCCTACTATTCCACTTCTAAAATATATGCTATGTAGCCTCTGCTATGCGGCCAGGCGTCCACAGCATCTGGGGACCCAGAGGCTCCAGCTTCCTTTTCTGATAACCCTCAGTCCCTCCTTGAGCTTCCGGGACCTGAATCCCCAACCCTCCTCATTTGCTCCTATCATTCGCACAGGAAACAGGAGACTCCGGGATGGGCGCAGCAGCTCACGCCTGTAATTCCAGCACTTTCGGAAGCCAAGGCACGCGGATCACCTAAGGTCCGAAGTTTAAGACCAGCCTGGCCAACGTGGTGAAACCCTGTCTCTATCAAAAATACAAAAATTAGCTGGGCATGGTGGCATGTGCCTGTAGTCCCAGCTACTCAGGAAGCTGAGGCAGGAGAATCACTTGAACCCAGGAGGCAGGAGATCGCAGTGAGCCATGATCGCACCACTGCGCTCCAGCTTGGGCAACAGGACGAGACTCCGTCTCAAAAAAA
>NW_016108052.1:678238-682801 GCF_001604975.1 Cebus imitator
TTTTTAGTAGAGACGGGGTTTCACCATGTTGGCCAGGATGGTCTCAATCTCTTGACCTCGTGATCCACCCGCCTTGGCCTCCCAAAGTGCTGGGATTACAGGCTTGAGCCACCGCGCCCGGCCTCCTTTTCAAAGATATTAGGAATCAAGGAGCAAGCTGAAGAGAAGAAAGGAAAGCCCTGTCACTGCCCTCCCCACAGCAAAGCCCCGCAAGGAGCTCACATGATGTTGGCTTTGTGCACCGCCGTGACGTTGCTCCGGTGGTTGTTCCGGGCGTACTCAAAAGCAAACTCAGCAATGCGTTTACTTGCTGCCTCGGTGATGAGCTTGATACTCTGCACGACTCCATCAACAATCTGCAAGAGAGGAAGTCCTGCCTTGCTGGAAAGAGTGTGACAGCAACGTGGTGGGAGACAGCGCGTGTGGGGCATAGACAGCAACGTTTGTGGCATGCCTGCACAGTGTCAGCTAGCATGACTAATCATACGCTGTCAGTGGGGCTCATGTTAATCCCAGCCCTATGAGGTATTATGAGCCCCACTGCACAGATGAAGAAAACTGAGATGCAGAGACAGTCACCTGAGGAAGAGCAGACCTGTGAAGCGGGGGATTCAAAATTCAGAGGGCATACTCCCAAGCTTGTGACCTGAACCACCATGCCTTATTCCTCCCGGCATCTGTTTGAGTACTGTCCACCAGACAGCCAGCACCAAGACAAACAACCACAACTCCTCAGAGAAAAAGCAGATCTGTCTCTGGGGTCCCAGATGCACAGAAAGCAGTCCAAACAGGAATAAAAAGGAATCTGGAGTGAACATACCACATGCTCAATTCCACTGTATTCTCCTTCTGTGTTCTCTCGAATGGTCACAATATTTACATCGGTGTAAGGGGTTTTATAGCCTTCGATAGAGACACAGGGTCGGACATTTGCATAAAGGTCAAACGTTTTGCGCAGCAGTAAATTCATAGATGGGTGACCAGCTGCTATTGGGGTCTTCAAAGGGCCTGTCATACAGAAGAAAACCCAGATGACAATAGAAGATACTCTGGTCTCACGTGTGACCTACTAACCCACCTGGGCTACCTTGTGAAATGTGTTCTGTCTCTAATTCACCCTCTACCTGAGATTCAAATGAAGAAGGAAGATTTCCTCATGGGAGCTCTCTGGAACATTAACTGCACTTCTTTTTTTTTTTTTTTTGAGACGGAGTTTCGCTCTTGTTACCCAGGCTGAAGTGCAATGGCGCGATCTCGGCTCACCGCAACCTCCGCCTCCTGGGTTCAGGCAATTCTGCCTCAACCTCCTCAGTAGCTGGGATTACAGGCACGCGCCACCATGCCCAGCTAATGTTTTTGTATTTTTAGTAGAGACGGGGTTTCACCATGTTGACCAGGATGGTCTCGATCTCTTGACCTCGTGATCCACCCACCTCGGCCTCCCAAAGTGCTGGGATTACAGGCTTGAGCCACCACGCCCGGCTTAACTGCACTTCTTAAGCACTTCCTGAGGACCAGGCACTGCCCATGTGCTTGACATGATCTAATCCTTACCATCACCCTGTACAACAGCAACTTTGTTACTGTCATTTTAAAATGAAGAAAGGCCAGGCGCGGCGGCTCACACCTGTAATCCTACCGCTCTGGGAGGCCGAGGTGGGTGGATCACCTGAGGTCAGGAGTTCAAGACCAGCCTGGCCATCATGGTGAAACCCCATCTTCATAAAAAATAAATAAATAAATAAATGAAGAAAAAAGAAACTAAGAATAAAAAATTTGCCCAAGCCTTCTAGCCAGTAAGTAGCAGAGATGAGATTCAACAATTGATTCTATCTGTGGTTTTAAAACCTATGCTTGCTGGGCATGGTGGCTCAGGTCCTGTAATCCCAGCACTTTGGGAAGCCAAGGCAGGTGATCACTTGAGGTCAGGAATTTGAGACCGGCCTGGCCAACGTGGCAAAACCTCATCTCTACTAAAAATACAAAAATTAGCTGGGCATTGTGGCGCGTGCCTAAAATCCCAGCTACGTGGGAGGCTGAGGCAGGAAAATCGCTTGAACCCAGGTGACGGAGGTTGCAGTGAGCCAAGACCACAGCACTGCACTCCAGCCTGGGCTATACAGCGAGATTCACAAAAAATATAAAAATAAAGCCTATGCTGAATTTAAATCTGTCACATGCTAGCATTTTTGAATCATGGCCTTAAACATGTATTAATTCAAGTAATGATAAAAATGTAGGCCAGGCACAGTGGCTCAGGCCTGTAATCCCGACACTTTGGGAGGCAGACGCAGAAGAGCTGCTTGAGCTTAGGAATTCCAGATCAGCCTGAGAAACATAATAAGATCTCATCTCTACAAAAACCTTTCAAAAAAATTAGCTGGGCATGGTGGCACACCCAAGTAGCACTCCCAGCTACTTGGGAGGCTGAGGTAGGAGGACTGCTTGAGCTCGGGAGGTTAAGACTGAAGTGAGCTGTGATCATACCACTGCACTCCAGCAGCCTGGGCGACAGAGCAAGACTCTGTCACAAAAAAATAATTAACATAAATAAATATAAAAATGTAAAAATTAAGCAAAAGATACATATAGTTGAAGATTATAAATAGAGATACTGTCATTTGGTATCATCCAGTAATATTTTAATGTTTTTACTGGGGAGAAAAATGTCCCAAATATATAAAGCATCTTACTAGGATAGTTACTACATAAAAGAATGGCTTTACTTTCACAGATAGGCCTTATTTAGCTTAAAAGCATAAATTTTCAAAGTATGTATAAACACCTGTAGCAGAAATCCGTAAAAATCCCCATCTCCACTTCAGTGCTACCTTTCAAGCCCATCTTGTTCTTATCCATGGACTCTTTAGCCTCTGGAGGGATCATCCACTTTCCTCCAGGTCCTTGAATGGCAGTGACGTTCCGCTCCTCCCACTGAATAGGTGCCTAGATGACATGTCACAGAGCACAGTGAGCTGGAGAGACTTAAAGGAGACTGACATTCATACAATTCAGCAATGCTGATTGAACTTTTTCAACTTTGTTTCTGAGATGGAGTCCCACTGTGTTGCCCAGGCTGTAGTGCAGTGGCACGATCTTGACTCACTGCAACCTCTACCCACAGGTTCAAGCGATTCTCTTGCCTCAGCCTCCCGAGTAGCTGGGATTACAGGAGTGCGCCACCACACCCAGCTAATTTTTTTTTTTTTTTTTTTTTAGTAGAGACAGGGTCTCACCATGTTAGCCCGGTATTCAACTACTGACCTCAAGTGATCCACCTACCTCGGCCTCCCAAAGTGCTGGGATTACAGGCGTGAGATACTGCGCCCGGCCCTTTTTCAACTTTGGATGTAACTGCTAAAAACAGTAATGGTCCAGAAAGTTCCTGGCATGCAAGAAGAGATGTCATTCTCTAGCAGGCCCAGAGGGATTCTCCACATTACCCGTGCCCAGTCACCACTCCCAGCCAACATTTATTTTTTTTCACAAGGGCTCTTAACACTGGCTAGAATTAGAATATCATAAGGAACAGAGGAATATCGTTCATAGAAACATCATATAGTACTGATGCATGGATGAAACTTGAAAAGTATCATGCTAAGTGAAAGAAGCTAATCATAAAAGACCATATATTATAAGATTCTATTTATATGAAATGCCCCAAATAGGTAAACCTATAGATACAGGAAGTAGATGAGTGGTTACTTGCCTAGGGCTGGGGAGGAAAAAGGGAAGGGGGTAGGGAGGGAGACAAAATGGGGAGTGACTGTGTAGGGTTTGGGGTTTCTTTTTGGGTGAGGAAAATGGTCCAAAACTAGATTGTGGTGATGGCTGCATAACTCTGTGAATGTACTAAAAACCACTGGATTGGCCAGGCACAGTGGCTCACGCCTATAATGCCAGCACTTTTGGAGGCCGAGGCAGGGGCATCACCTGAGGTCGGGAGTTCAAGACCAGCCTGGCCAACATGGTGAAGCCCTGCCTCTACTAAAAATACAAAAATTAGCTGGGGCGTGGTGGCACATGCCTGTAATCCCAGCTACTCAGGAGGCTAAGACAGGAGAATAGCTTGAACTGGGAGACGGAGGTTGTAGTGAGCCAAGATCACACCACTGCACTCCAGCCTGTGCAACAAGAGCAAAACATCTCAAAAATAAAATAAATAAAGAATGAATTATATCTCAATAAAGCTGTTTATATATATATATAATATTGTTTTATATATACAATTTTTATTACGATATATAATATTGTTTATAAACACACACACACACACACACACAGGCTCAGTGGCTCACACCTGTAATCCCACCACTTTAGGAGGCCAAGGTGGGCAGATCACCTGAGGTCAGGAGTTCAAGACCAGCCTGACCAATATGATGAAACCCTGTCCCTACTAAAAATACAAAAACTAGCTAGGCATGGTGACGTGCGCCTGTAATCCCAGCTACTCAGAAGGCTGAGACAGGAGAATCACTTGAACTCTGGAGGTGGAGGTTGCAGTAAGCCAAGATCACGCCACTGCACTCTAGCCTGGACAACAAGAGCGAAACTCCGTCTAAA
>NW_016108052.1:684226-687792 GCF_001604975.1 Cebus imitator
AAAAAAAAAAAAAAAAAGAACCCAAATGATAGTCTTTACATAAAACAAAAACAAATTAAATTACCAAATAGATTTCCTAATTGATATTTCTTTTCAGACAAGCTGCAAAGAGACCAATTAATTCAAACCTTTAAAACCAAAGAAAGCAAAAAAAAAAAAAAAAATTAACAATGGTCTCTCCCTAAAATTTAATGTTTCTCATGAAGCCAAGTGTTTTCCTTTCCTTTCCATTGTGATCCTGGAAAGCTTCTTATGCAGCTTCTTCAGTCTTGCAAAAAAACTTTCAGACATACTTCCAAAATACTACTGAGGTCTATTTATGTACTCAGGGGAAATAAGACTTTCTATCAAGAGACAGCTTCCATTTTTTCTTAGTTCGTCTATAAAACTGGCTGCTTGAATACAATGGGAAGAGAGTCTCTACCCTCTTCTGTTCAAAATTCATTTTTATCCCTTCCTGTCTGAACAAAACTGTATGGGATCAATAACACCGAGCTCTGCGGGGAAAAAGGAAAAACCTGTTCCCTTCACTCTGCTGGAAGCTGGAGGGTGCTAGGCCCCTGTGTAGTAGTGCATAGAATTCTAGCCTTTTTCCTCCTTCCTCTCTATATTGGGCTCAGAGAGTACACTGTGTCTCTATGTGAATATGGACAGCATTTACCAACATGCATCTGTCTACTTTTTCTTGTTTAAAAAAAGAAAAAAAAAAAAAAAAACTTTTAAAAATGGGATTATAGAAGGTCAGGAAAGGGTGGGTCTGAGATGTTTGGGTGGGTTAAGTGGGCATTATGATAACATGGCTTCTCCTTTGGCATGTTTGTGATATTTGACAGACATTCTTACAGTTTAAGATGACACTTTTAAAATAAATTATATCCTAATGACGACTTGAGCCCTGCCATTCACTGTGAGAATCAGCAGAACCTGTAGGATCTTATTTGGAATTGACACTCTCTATTGCAATTTTGTTCCTGCTTCTTAAAAATGTTTCTTTTTGTTTCACTGGAAAGGAAAGATGATGCTCAGTTTTAAGCATTAAAAGTGTACAAGTTGCTTTGTTACAATAAAAGTAAATGTGTACACACACACACACACACACACACAAACTGGCTGCTTAAATCTAAGAGTAATCAATCTACATAAGCTTGCAAAGTTGATCTGCCACCAAAGAGTAAACGTGATCATACCTGCAAAGCCTGAGTTACACTTAGAACAACAAATTCGTGTTTTTATAATGTAACAACAATGATTTATTCTAAGACTTCAGGCAAAATGAAGCCAGCATTTCAAACGCAGAAATAAAAATACGTAAGGGGAGAAGATCGGTACCACTTTTTCCATTTGGGAACCACATATTTTATTATCTTGGGACTTTACGCCTCCTAGGGGCTTGGCTTTTTTTCAATTCCAGTTGGTGGAATTGCATTTTTTAAAAATCACTAATTTAAGTTTTGTTGGTCCTTTGCTTCACAATCAGGTCTCCCCAGATAGATGGACTAATTATTTCTGATTTTTTTTCTGTACAACTGAAGAAATAGTTTTTTTTTTTTTTTTTTTCTCATTTTTTAAATTTTCTGTTTTTATTTTTTAGAGATGAGGACTCGTTATTTTCCCAGGCAGGAGTGTAGTGGCTACTCACAAGTGTCACCACAGCTCACTGCAGCCTCGAACTCCTGGCCTCAAGCAAGTCTCCCACCTCAGTCTTAGCCAGGGCTAAGACTCATACCAGTTTTCCTGGGTTGAAGAAATTTTTTTTTTTAATTAATATATCCTCTTATTTCTTCAAAAATAACCTCCATCAGATGAATTTTTTTTTTCAAATAAATAGCCTGAAAACTAAATAATAGCAGAGAGCAGTGATCATCTCATTAGCTTCCAGAACGTGTTTGAAATGCTAGCATGGCTGTCCTTGAGCTTGAAGTGCAAGTCCCAGCCTGCATTTTTGGCATAAGCAGAACCAAAAGAACTCTTTGGCTACTTCTTCCTGTTCTCCCAACATGTAGTAATAAATGTCATCAAGTCACCGGAAAATCTACTTTTCTTCCACAATACAGAAAGTAAGTAGAGGAAAAAATGTACTACAGTCTTGTAAATCTTTCATGGCATAGATGTTATATGGGAGTATAGGAATTATGAAATTCAAATCAGATTCTGTAAAAAGGGGGAGGGAATAAAAACAAAAATAGGAAGTCACTGACTCACAGTCTCAGAATGTTCCAAAAATGTGGTCAGCTTTTAAAGCACAAAACTCTAATGCTGGGAACTCTAAAAGCAGCAGATTTAATGAACAATAGATGATCTACTACTGTGATAGTCTACAAAAACTATATGAGGAAAGCAGAAGCCTACAGGGCTCATAGATAATTGAGGCGTTCCTAACTTGCACTCAAATCTACTGGTTTTAGGGAAGCTCATAAAATAAAAATGCAAAGCAGGTTTTGAAGCTTCTCAACAATTTTCTCTTAACTTGTACTAGTTTTGAAAAAGACGGTGTCACCAAAATGAGATTGTGAAATAAAATAACAGGCTCAAGGGCACTTACTATCTATTTTTAACAAGGCTCCTTCAAGATATTAATGTGACAAACTTACATAGCCAGCCGGAAGATAATTCCTTCAAATGTGCAAGTGACCTAATAGATTCGTGCGTGTCAGCCAATAATTTCAACATACATTATAAATACGGCCAACTTTCCCTAATTTTAAATGAATGGAGATAAAAGGCTATATAATAAATATATTAGAGCATCTTTCTTGAGAAACTTCTAAAAGGAAAAAATAAAAAACATAATTATACTCACACCACCAGCAAAACCTCTGGTCACCTGTTTTGGGTTGTGGAATGCCCCCAGCAGCCGAGAGACCTATATTAATATCAACAGAGAAATATCACGCACAGAATTAAACCACGTACAGTAAACAACAGCAAGGATGTCCTGATGGTTGGTTACGCTGCCACTTGGCACATTCAGTAGCTTCCCAGGAATACAAATCTCATGTATTAGCTCACTGCGGCAAGCTGTCTCAGATTTGAAAGCCTAAATATTCAAATTTTTACTTTAGATTGAGAACTTAAGTACTACATATTTTCAAAGTCAATTTAACCAATATAAGTTGTCAAATAAAAGATGTTGACAGCAGAATAAAACTTACTGTTTCAGCTCAAACATTCGGATTTTTCTCATTTGATCTGGATCGTTTTGTGCCAACATTCTTGACTATCAGATCAGGTCAATTTAGGGGTAATATATACTTTTAAAAAATTACCATTAATTTTAGAGCCAGGATGTTCCTCATGAAATCCCAAGCACAACTCATTCATTTCTTCTTCTTGTTTTAGGCTTTTTGAGATGGGGTTTCCCTAGGTTGCCCAGGATGGAGTGCAGTGATTATTCAAAGGTGCAATTATAACTCACTGCAAGCCGGGCGCGGTGGCTCACGCCTGTAATCCCAGTACTTTGGGAGGCCGAGGTGGGTGGATCACGAGGTCAAGAGATCGAGACCATCCTGGTCAACATGGTGAAACCCCGTCTCTACTAAAAATACAAAACATTAGCTGGGCATGGT